>NC_047167.1:24652356-24732356 GCF_009819705.1 Hippoglossus hippoglossus | reverse complement strand
CAACTTACCTTCTGACTCCGAAAAGAACAAACGAGACAGACTTTTTTAGAAACCTGCATTTTATTCCCAACAAAGTAGCTATTTTTACTTACCTTGGACACTTACCGTGTACTCACCTTAAACTCTGTTTGATTAGGTCCTAAAACCTAACAAATCCCACCTCAAACAAGTTCCACTCTATGCCTAATCCTAACCACTACTAGTCAATACTAAACCTAAACCTAACCTGTTTATTAAACCACGACATTTCATCCTAAAACTAATTAACCAAACCTAACCCTAAACAATCTATCCTAATCCTAACCCTGAACCCTGAATCCTAACCCTAACCAGTTTGAATCCAATAAACCTAAACCAATATCCTAAAAACCTAACCCTAACCAATGGACCCTAAACCTAACCAATCGACCCAAAACCTAAACCTAACCCATTAAGACTCAAAACATAACTTGAAACCATGAATCCTAACCCTAACCAATTAAAATCTGAATACCTTAAAATACCTCTAAACCTAACCAATTGACCCTAAACCTAACCAATCGACCCAAACCTAAACCTAACCCATTTAGACTCAAAACATAACCCGAAACCATGCATCCTAACCCTAAACCAATTTAAATCTGAATATCTTAAAATACCTTTAAACCTAAACCTAACCAATCGACCCTAAACCTAACCAATAGACCTTAAATCTAAAACTAACCCATGGAACATCAAAACATAAAATCCTAAATACCTGAACCTTTTAAATAAACAAACCATATCCTAAACCTAACCAATCTTTTAAAAGAATTAAACGTTCACTTCAAGCTCTAAAACCTGAAATAGGAGATCTTAACAAAAAAGGAAAAACCTTGAATCTGTTCTTAAAAAGAATCCTAGAATTACATTATATAAATTACTGTGACACACCCTGGGGCTTGATCAACCCTGGCGGGGCCTTCCTTGGGAGAGGGTGTCTAGTGATGATGGCCGAAACACTCGATGATCCCGAGGTCCACTACTGATGATGTGTCACCTAAAATAGATATAGAATAAAATTAGACTTCAAAAAATAGTCCAAACAACTTTACAAAAAAACAAATCCAAACAACAATAAAAAACAAAACTACCATTAGACTTCAATATAGGACAGACCAAAATAGAAAACCAAGGCATGCCAAAAATCCTTAGATACTTTGAAAAAACAATACAATATTACCAAAAGATACCAAAAACCAAACTAAGTTTTTTAAAAAAAATAATAAATAAACTAAATATACAAAAACAAGACTAATAAACAAAGCATCTCAAACCAGTAACTTACCACAAACCAAATGAAAATCGAACAAATCAATTAAAATTAAACCAGAATGAAACAAATGTTATTAAAAAGTATAAAGGATAAAACCGTTCTTAAAACCGATTTACATACCCCTATCAAAACGATAGGCTCTTCTGTTCTTCTAAACAGGAAGGAAACATACCAAAAACCAAACTAAAAACCTCTTTTTTTAAAAATAATATAATAAATAAACTAAATATACAAAACAAAACTAATAACCAAAAGCATCTCAAACCAGTAACTCACCACAAACCAAATGAAAATTGAACAAATCAATTAAAACTAAACCAGAATGAAACAAATGCTATTAAAAAGTATAAAGGATAAACCCGTTCTTAAAACCGATTTACATACCCCTATCAAAACGATAGGCTCTTCTGTTCTTCTAAACAGGAAGGAAACATACCAAAAACCAAACTAAACCGCCTCCTTTTTTTTTAAAAAAATAATAATAATAAATAAACTAAATATACAAAACAAAACTAATAACCAAAGCATCTCAAACCAGTAACTCACCACAAACCAAATGAAAATCGAACAAATCAATTAAAACTAAACCAGAATGAAACAAATGCTATTAAAAAGTATAAAGGATAAACCCGTTCTTAAATCAGAAAACCCAAACCACAGTTAAAAGCCAATCCGGCAAAGGGGATATGTAAGAATGGAGAGTAGTCGATGACGTGCGTGGGCCAGTGCATTGCCTTTGGCTCCCTAGTTCAAACTGCCCAGTCGTCGGACGAAGCAGGGGGAGTCATCGAGATATTTTTTCTAACCCTAACCCTAACCCTAACCCTAACCCTAACCCCCTAACCCCCTAACCCTAACCCTAACCCCCTAACCCTAACCCTAACCCTAACCCTAACCAGTTAATTCTACGCCTAAACCTAAGCAGTTAACCCCATGCCTAAACCTAACCTTTTAATCCTTTATATTAATCTTAACTCTAATCCAAACCCAAACCATTTTATCCTTAAATATTAATTCTAATACTAACCAGTTGATCCTTAACAAAACCGTGAATCCTTTTCTAAATTATCTTAGAATTAGATTATAATAAAACTTAGTTGGACACACCCTGGGGCTTGATCAACCCTGGCGGGGCCTTCCTCGGGAGAGGGTGTCTAGTGATGATGGCCGAAACACCCGATGATCCTGAGGTCCACTACTGATGATGTGTTCCATAATGTAAAATTAGGAAATTAAAATAGTATCTATAGAAATAATAGTCCAACCAACTCCGTCAAAATCAAACAACCAATAATTCAAACAATGGAATGAGAAGCAATAAATCATGAAATATCAATACAGAAAACAAAAACAGAAAGCACTTACAATGAAAGATTTAAAATATCAACAAAACTTAAACCAGTTTTTTTTAAAGGAACAATATCCAAAAACAAAATAACGTTCATATTAAAAACCAACTCATATCAAAAGCCATTTCAGGCAAAGGGGATAGGTGAGAATGGAGAGTACTCGATGACGTGCGTGGGCCAGTGCATTGCCTTTGACTCCCTAGTTCAAACTGCCCAGTCGTCGGACGAAGCAGGGGGAGTCATCGAGATATTTTTTCTAACCCTAACCCAGCCAGAGCCATCGGACGAACGGCTCTCTTTGAAAACCGATTTGCCTACCCCTTCCAAAACGTTTGCTCTCTGCAGCCAAAGAATCAAGACAAGGACGTGAACTGATGGGCGACACAAAGGAGAAAAGAACCAGTCCAAGGACCCCAAATCCACAAAACAAAACCCAGTCTAACTAACAACGACACTTCTAAACCACAAGAAAAGCCGGGAGCAAAGATCAGAACCAGCAGATTGTATTCACAGCAGGAGACAGAACAAACCCAGATCTGAGCTCTGCCCTCAAACCTGAAAAAAGATGGAAAATCATCTTCTAGAATATCAGACACTATCCAGACTTACCTGAGGTCAACCTTTAAAAACTAATCCTAGAGGAAATCACAAAATAATTACAATTATTATATGGAAAACTCTTACAATTATATAAATAAATATTACTATAAATATCCCAACTCATATATAAAGTATTTAATATATAAAAAATCCCTCTTCTCTCCTCTTTCCCTCACTTCAGTGAGGGAGTAAAGGGGGAGACAGAGTCCACAGCCCGGTCCGGCGGGGGAGGGTTTGACCCGTACAGGTCTCTCTCCCTGACTCTGTTTCCCTCATTATGTTATCACAGAAAATTAAGAATATATCAGTTTTATAATTTTTAACAGCTAAATTTAATTAACAGATAATTTCAGTGGAATAATTAACCAATAAATTGATTATTTAGTAAGGATGGACCCTACTTAATCTACTCTAACATTTGGATTAAATTCTTATGATAATAAATAATTTTTACAGACATTACAAAGGTGTTTTAACTTAATAAAGAGACCGTGTCTACTGATTGGTCCATTACTCCTAAAGGATGATGGGATTGGTTTATAAAACAAGTCTAGTCAAATTACTCTCCTCTTATCTGCAAAATAAATCCAAAAACGATCAGAAAAATATCACCCAGAGGAATTTCTCTAATTTAAGATTTTTAATTATTTATTTATTTATTTATTTATTAATTGAATGATTGAGTACCAATTTATATTAGTTTGTCAGACAAACACTACCCCTACTGGCACACTAAGGAAGAGATAATAATTAAAAACCACTCCGAACTGAATAAATAGAAACTTAATGTACTTCACAGATAAATCCAAGGAGACTATTAACCAATTGGATAAATAATTCATATAGATGGGTCCTACCTAATTCACTCTAATAGTTTGACTTGTTTTAGGTCACAATTATTCAATTTTAAACAAGTTTGACATGTTTCTCATAGACTCTTTTACCAGGTGACACACCTCTCCTGCAATGCATTATGGGATTGTTTCCTTAACATCACTTTTCTTAAAATATCTCTGCATATAAGCCACCCAAACTTAAAATTATAGGATATTTACCATCCTAAGAGGGAGTTCTCTGAATTAAGATCCTTTTATAATATAAAATTCCAAACTCAGCAAAAACCATGAGTAAGGAGTGTACACACAGACTACACCTGCCCCACAGAGAATCAGCTCTTTAGATCAATCCATGGAGAAATCCAAGATGAGTCTGTTGTAACAATACTAAAGCATGTCTTGCGGTGTAAGTGACACAGAGCATTGCTCAGAAGTTTCCTGGAGTCGTGCGGTGTATGGGGCACAGGAACTTTTTAGGGAGCCCCATCATTCCCAGTGGAGGACTTTTTGAGCTTTGAGGTTTGAGCTTCACGGCGTGTGGCCTTTCTCCAAAACCAACAGAAGGATGAAACCGATGTTCCAACCCCGACTGGGCACTGAGCAGAGTGAGTATGACTCAGTTATTTATCCAACTCCACCTACTGAAGAGAACCAGAATTTAAAGGATGTCATCCCCAGAGTCTCCACTAGGGGCTGAAACTCAGAGCCAGAGCCAGAGCCAGAGGCCTCAACATGACCTTAATTCTAATCTTAACCATTATCCTAACCTTAATCAATACCTTAACTCTAAACCTAACCAGTTAATTCTACGCCTAAACCTAACCAGTTAATTCTATGCCTAAACCTAACCAGTTAACCCCATGCCTAAACCTAACCTTTTAATCCTTTATATTAATCTTAACTCTAATCCAAACCCAAACCATTTTATCCTTAATATTAATTCTAATACTAACCAGTTGATCCTTAACAAAACCGTGAATCCTTTTCTAAATTATCTTAGAATTAGATTATAATAAAACTTAGTTGGACACACCCTGGGGCTTGATCAACCCTGGCGGGGCCTTCCTCGGGAGAGGGTGTCTAGTGATGATGGCCGAAACACCCGATGATCCTGAGGTCCACTACTGATGATGTGTTCCATAATGTAAAATTAGGAAATTAAAATAGTATCTATAGAAATAATAGTCCAACCAACTCCGTCAAAATCAAACAACCAATAATTCAAACAATGGAATGAGAATCAATAAATCATGAAATATCAATACAGAAAACAAAAACAGAAAGCACTTACAATGAAAGATTTAAAATATCAACAAAACTTAAACCAGTTTTTTTAAAGGAACAATATCCCAAAACAAAATAACGTTCATATTAAAAACCAACTCATATCAAAAGCCATTTCAGGCAAAGGGGATAGGTGAGAATGGAGAGTACTCGATGACGTGCGTGGGCCAGTGCATTGCCTTTGACTCCCTAGTTCAAACTGCCCAGTCGTCGGACGAAGCAGGGGGAGTCATCGAGATATTTTTTCTAACCCTAACCCTAACCCTAACCCCTAACCCTAACCCTAACCCCTAACCCTTTTAAAAGAATTAAACGTTCACTTCAAGCTCTAAAACCTGAAATAGGAGATCTTAACAAAAAAGGAAAAACCTTGAATCTGTTCTTAAAAAGAATCTTAGAATTACATTATATACATTACTGTGACACACCCTGGGGCTTGATCAACCCTGGCGGGGCCTTCCTTGGGAGAGGGTGTCTAGTGATGATGGCCGAAACACTCGATGATCCCGAGGTCCACTACTGATGATGTGTCACCTAAAATAGATATAGAATAAAATTAGACTTCAATAAATAGTCCAAACAACTTTACAAAAAAACAAATCAAAACAACAATAAAAAACAAAACTACCATTAGACTTCAATATAGGACAGACCAAAATAGAAAACCAAGGCATGCCAAAAATCCTTAGATACTTTGAAAAAACAATACAATATTACCAAAGGATACCAAAAACCAAACTAACTTTTTTAAAAAAACAATAAATAAACTAAATATACAAAAACAAGACTAATAAACAAAGCATCTCAAACCAGTAACTCACCACAAACAAAATGAAAATCGAACAAATCAATTAAAACTAAACCAGAATGAAACAAATGCTATTAAGAAGTATAAAGGATAAACCCGTTCTTAAATCAAAAAACCCAAACCACAGTTAAAAGCCAATCCGGCAAAGGGGATATGTAAGAATGGAGAGTAGTCGATGACATGCGTGGGCCAGTGCATTGCCTTTGGCTCCCTAGTTCAAACTGCCCAGTCGTCGGACGAAGCAGGGGGAGTCATCGAGATATTTTTTCTAACCCTAACCCTCAAAGTGCAGTCAGCCAATCAGAGGAGGGGCTCAAGAGAGGCAGGAGAGAGGACATGGAAATACACACTGCAGCAGTTTGTCGACTTTAAACCACTGATGTATCATCTTAGGGAACCAATACCTCACATTAAGTCCCAGAAAGGTGTAAAGTATGGGCCCTTTAAAGAGATGACTTTTTACATGTGATTTAAAAATGGAGTTATTGTTGCCAATGTCCAGTAGGAGGGAGTTCCAGAGGTGGGGCGGGGGGGGGGGGGGCGACTGAAGGCTCTAGATCCCATGGTGGTGTATTGGAAAAATTAACTAAGTCTGGTTGAAACCTTTTTTATAGTTGAAGAGTAACTTTTTGCATACCTGTCTAAGACTCCATGACCTGAAATGTTTATGACCTGAAACCTGTTTGACCTTTTCATTACTTGACTGTCCAAAGAACCCAATGGAAATGTATGCAAATCAGTTTCCTGTGCATTAATTCCTGTCTCAAACTGCGCCTACATAACCAGTCTGCACTGGTTCTGAGAGCCTTAGTCCTCCTATATAAGATCCTTGCATTTGACTGTTCTCCATCTTCACTCTGAGATCCTTGTGACTCTCTGTGTTGATCCTTTCTGCAGAAATCCCCTTTTAAAATACATGTAGATAACTTTTGTGTTTCCAGCCTCTTGTATTTCCAGATTTCCATCACAGTGGTCACTCTTATTTTCATTATAACTCGTCCGTCAGAGCTTAAACATGATGGTTACACAACTGTTCCTCGTCTCTCTCCCCCCTCCATTTCTCTCTGCTCATGAACGGTCAAGTCAGATGTCACCCACATTGAGTTTGATTCTTTTTTCCAGTCAGTTTTTTATCTTGTAATGGAAATTTTGTCATTTGTGGATGTGATGTTGCATGAGCAGACGTGTATGTGGAAGATTGACCAGATTGTTTATCTAAAAGGGCAACTTTAGGTTTACAATCTATTGCTCCGAGACATTTACTTTATGGTGTCTCTTTGCAAATGGTTGGAATCTCACACCAGGGGTCTTCAACAGAGACATGAAGGCAGGATAGCTCCCGCCCTGATAAGACATCAGGAGAACACAACTCATCTCTGTTCTTTCTCATTTGTACATGTCATCCAGGTGCTGTGTACTGTGAGTCCATCTGCAGATGCTGGATTAAATTTACAGAGATAAGTGTTTGACTTTGTGCTTGATTCACAGAAAATGCCACCAGTCTCCAGTCGTCAGAGCTGCTCGTTGAGAGAACTGTTCTTTTCTCTATAACTTTTACGATCTCAGTGCTATACAAATACAATAGAAAAATTTAATTGCACTCAACAACGGAATGTCGTAGAGACTTGCAAGTGGGCTCCGTCACACATTACTCATGTTTCAAAATAAAACAGAGGAACAAACTCCAGTTTAAAAGTTTTTAATTTTACAACCTTTTTACAAACTGATTAAAACATGTGAAAAATAATCAAACTTTTTGTTTAAATGTTTTCTTAAAAAAACATCTGTTCATTTAGAAAACTGTCAAAGTAATGATCCTAAATTAAAATCAATCCTGAAATAGAGAAACAAAAACAAAACCTGAACAAAAATAACACAAACAAAACTTATGCACAACCAACACAAAGTAACAACACCACCTGATGACAGTCTGTTAACTGATGTTTATTTCTTTCCTGTCAGGACATCTGTTGTTCCTCTTCATGTTGTGTGTCGTCATCATCATGTTGTGACTGTTATGTGTGTTGTCAAGTTAATTGTGTCATGTTGTGTGTCTGTTGTGTGCTGCATCGGTTGTTGTCAGTGGCTGCAGATGTCTCCATGGATCTTGAACCATCGATGGACTGAAATATTTTTCCACTGACGCATCTGAAGACTGAAAACACAAACAACAAAATCAAATCATTAATCATTTAAGGTAAGCACATTCGTACTAGGGCTGTCAAAATTAACGCGGGATGATTAACTTGTGGAATTAAGGGTTCATTTTTTAACACACTAATAGAATGAGCCGCTCCATGTACCCCCCCACCCCACTCGCTCACTCAGAGACACACGCAGTGAGATCACAGCTCGTGCACCTGAAGCAGCCGCTCAGTGACTCTGTAGAAGTGAAACACAGAGTTCCTCTGGTCTCAGCTGCTTCAGGATCAGAGCAGAAGCTGGTTTGTACCGAGCTGGAGTTTCTGTGTCCTCCTCCACTCGGCTTCACTGGAACTAATACACACTCATCACTAGTTATCAGGACCTGATCAGCACAGGAACTCACTGAGTGTTGGTTTGATTCCAGTTTATCAGACTCATTGAAACATCATGAAAATGACTCGTCAACATGTTCAGTTCAACACGAGACGCTCAGTCAGGACTCAGTGTTAGAATGAGCGACACGCAGACACGATCCGACTCCATCGACTCAGAACCAAACACACGACCGGACGTTTGTCACCTGAATCCTCCCAATAAAACATGAACTGTGAACCTGAACCAGTTCATCTGCATGAACTGAACTGGGAACTCGTTCTTTTTAAGTGTGCACTGGCTCAACACTGCTTCTACAGATGGGCTCAGATTCAGATTTCACATTTAATTGTGTAAAGGTTTGGTGGTTTGTTTGATTTAAAAAGAAAAGAGTTTTATTCATCCATCCTATATTTGCTTTAAAAAAATTGTTCTTTGAGTTTAATAAATAAAAATGTTCTAAATCACATCATCCTATGTTTGCTCAGAGGCAAAGCAAAGAGACAGCCACATTTAATTATGGTGTGGTATGTTTTAGTTTGATTTTATTTTTCAATATTAATTACTCTATCATTTGGACTTGTCATCAATAAAAAACAAATGTTAAATGTATATATCCACCATCTGTCATTTATCTTTCCGTTCCCACAACAATATACAGAGTAAAATGGGGATTTTTCGGGCATTTACAAATGGTGATTAAAAATTGTAATCGTTTGACAGCCCTAATTAGTACATAATATAATAAACTACATAAAAATAAACAATAATATATGAACACGTCGTAGGATTAGGGTAAAATATATCTTCTATTGTATCTTCTATATTAACAAGTTATACACACAATCAAACACAACTTCAACGTGATACAGTCTTACACAACAACATCGTACACACACAATGTACAAGTATCAGTGATTTAGTTTCAATTCTAAATTCATGATCAGCGAGTAACAAATTCAGAGTTGATGTGAAGATTAAAGTATTTCATAGTTTCACATATTAACGTACACATACATGTTGATCATATGAGACATGAAGACTCTATACAACATGTGTCTCTATGAATGAACTCTGTCATTTATATGTTTAAATTAACATCAGTTTTTCATATTTAATTGTTTAACTTTATTTACTCTCCTCGTATCAGAATCAACGTGCACGTTTCCTCTGTGAATTATCCTGCACGTCCCCTTTAAGCACGCGGACAAGCACGCCCACATACTCTTCCACAGTTAACAGTTAACCATAACATACACTAACCCATAACCAGCTGATCAGCCGTTTAACCAGGTTAGTTAACCCACAGTAGCTCTTGAACTCACCTGGAACTTCTGCGCTGAACCGGGACTGAAGGACTGAGGCCGCCGGAAACCGTCGCCTCTGCTCCGCATCTGTCCTGGGAAGCACCGGGATCCGCTGCCGAACCCGACGGGAGAACCGTCCCAGTATCCTCGACCGGACCCCGGAGAATATACCGGGGAACCCGGAGAGTAAGCGCCACAGCCCCGGGGTGAAGCTCCTCGATGTCCGGAGCCTCCATACGGGGAGCGAGCTCCGGGGAAACCCCAGCTAGAGCCGGGGGAGGGAAACCTTCCGGCCGGCCGCGGAGCTCCGGGACTCCGCTGAGGTCTGAACGGGCCACGGTTCATTTGAGAGGCAGAACAACAATCGGAGATTCGGAAGAGACGGGGAACCGCCAAGAAAACCAACCGGAACCGGAAGTAAATACGCTTCTCCTCCTGGTCCCTGCAGCGACACCCAGCGGCCTCTTCTTCTTCTTGAGTGTTTATTGGCGGTTGGAAACCAGCTGGACTGGAGTGTGGATCAGTAGATTGGCGGTAAACAAACAAACAAAAATATATAAAAATAAACAAAAATAACCTTAAATTAAATTCTTTCCTTAAATCCTGTTTCTCTTAAATAGTTGTTCAGAAGATTATGTATATTTTTTATGTCTTTCCTAACAATTTTTTTTTGGTGATATTTTGCATTTCGTCTTTTAATTCTGATATTAATTCCTTTCTTTGTTCATTATATTTATTACATTCTATTAGTACATGAGTGACAGTTTCCGGTTGTTTACAGTATTCACAGAAACCGTTTGGGTGCTTGCCTATTTTATGAAGTGTATCGTCTAATCCTGTATGACCACTTCTCAGACAGGTAATGACTTTCTCTCTTCTGCTCCTCTAACCAGTGCATACATGTTTTGGAATTTTGTACAAATGTCTTCCTGTGTTGTTTAAATCCCAGTATTCTTACCATGTTTTGTGAGTGTATTCGTTAATGACTGTTTTTATTTCTGCTTTGCTTAGTGGTACCTGATTGTCGATTGTCATTCGTTTTAATGACTGTTTTGCTAATATGTCTGCCTTTTCATTACCTTCCACTCCCATGTGAGCTGGAACCCATATGAAGGAGGTATTGCACCCTCTCTGATATAATTTGAGGATAATATGAAAAATGTCATTGGTAATATCTTGTCTGCATGATGATTTTATTGCTCTTATACTGGCAATTGCTGATAAACTGTCAGATGCTATGATAATCTCATTGGCCTGGCTTCTTTCCTCCGCCCACTGCAATGCAAATAGAGAACCCAGTAGTTCTGCTGTATAAACTGACATGTGATCTGACACTCGTTTTCTAATTGCTATGTCTAACTGCAGAATGAAAAAAGTAGCACCTGTACGCCCTTTTTCTGCCTTCTTTGAAGCATCTGTGAAAAGTTATAGTTTATTCCGATATTGATCTATATGGTTTTGTACTACTTCGCACTTCTGTACCTTCTTGTCTTTGTCTTTCAGCTTTTGCTGCAGACTGGTGTCTATGGATGGTAACACAAATTCCCATGGTGATATCAATGATATTGGAACAGTAGAACTGATGTTAATTTTCTTTAATCCTACATCTTGTGCTTTGGGGTTTCCTATCCATCCGAAACTAAAACATCTGGTTTTGTTATGCTCCCAACATTCCTGTCAAACACCTTTTGTGGGATGTGATTTATTATGTCCTTTTAGATTTACCCAATATGCCAACATATTTTTCACTCTTCTTATCCTTAACGGCATCTCACCCATCTCAACTTGTATTGCTGCAACTGGTGATGTTTTAAATGCTTCACTGCAGATCCGGAGAGCCTGAGCTTGTTCCACATCTAGTTTTTTAAGGTTGGTTTCTGCAGCAGACATGTAGGCTATGCTTCCATAATCTATAGCTGCTCTAAGAGCCCGATAAATATTCAACAGTGCTGTTCTGCTAGCTCCCCAATCTCGCCCTGACATACATCGTAGTATATTATTTATCTTCTTGCAGTTATTTTTGACTTTATCTATATGTTCCCACCAGGTAAATTTTTCAGCAAAGTGAACTCCAAGAAATCAGAAAATATAAACCTGTTTTAGTGGCTGTCGATGTAATTGAATTTGTCCTGGTTTGTGGCATTTAGTAACACATATGACCTGTGATTCTTCTATTGACATTTTAAAACCCCATTTATTTGACCATTCCTCTACTTTATTTACTGCAGTTTGTATTTAATTTTTTAAGTACTCCAAATTTCACCCCCTAACCCAGAGTGCTCCATTATCTGCATAAAGTGATTTCCCTATGCTTTGCTCAATCTGTTTAAAAACATCATTACTCATTAAATTAAAGACTATTGGACTACAGACACTACCTTGTGGGGTTCCATTTATTACTGCATATTTGTTGGAATATTTTGTGCCCACTCTAACTTATATTGTTCTTCCAAATAGGAAATTTGACACCCAGTTGAACAATTTACCCTTTATGCCTAATTCATGAATTTTGATAAGGAGTTCCTCTTTCCATAGCATATCATATGCTTTTTCAATATCTAAGAACACAGCAATAACCATTGGATGTGATGGATCTTTTCCAGGTTTAATTATTGGAACTATTACTGACTGCTTCCAACTTATTGGGATTTGACCTGTATCCCATATCTTATTAAATAATCTTAACATTACTTCAAGTGTGCCATCATTCATATTATCTAACATCCTGTAACATACTTCATCTTTCCCTGGGCATGTTTCTTGTGCATTACAAATGGCTCAAAATTACTGAAAGGTAAATCCTAGTCTTCCTCTGTTACAGCCCTTTTATGTACTGTTGGTATTCCCAATATGACTCCTCTTACAAATTGTCTTTCTTCCGGCAGTGAACACTGCACTTTTTTGCCTTCTATCTTAGTCAATCTTATAGCTTTACCTTGTTGTGTACTGTCTCTACATGACACCGTCAATGCACCATTTCTCAATATCATGGCCCCTTTAATCTCATACAGCAGTTTATTTAGAGATTTAGTAAATTGAACTGGGTTCCACTCACCAAACGACGCTCCCTCTTGAGACTGTTTGATAATCACTTTATATTCTTCTCGCGGTCTTGCTGTTTCTTTTATACTATTATCCTAATTGCTTCCACTTTCACTGACGATTTCGTTAAATTTCTTTTTACGTTTTCGTCGACTTTAGGACCTTTGGTCTTCGGCACTACACCAAACATCACCTCTCCTGCCACCGACTTCAATTCCCATCTCACCTCCTGATCCGTCACTTCCCTCTGCCATCTCCTGACCATTCACAGCCCAGTCGTCGCCTCCGTCCACTCCCCCTGCGCACTTCTAATTGGCAGGCCGGCCTCTTCTTCTTCTTCTTCTTCTTCTTCTTCTTCTTCTTCTTCTTCTTTTTGTTTAATGGCGGGTGGCCCCTCCTCTGAGCCACATTCACACTGATGGATGATATTAAATCCATTACTCTGTTTAATCCTGTGAGTCCTGATCGTAACCTTGATATGACTGTTTGCTCTCTGCTGTTGTAAAGATTGTTTCATTCCTCCAACCTTTAGCTTTATTTGATATAGATGATCCTTTTCCTCTCTCGTTGTTTTTTCCATTCAGTCATGATGTTGCTCCTAATGACTGCCTATCTCCATAACTCTCTCCTGGTTTGAAGTAGGTGAATCTACCATTTCATTGCCCTCGATTCTCAGTGAGCTGGGATCCACATAAACCTGACTTCTGTTTAATGTCATCTGAACAGTGTCTCGTATATTTCATACAGAATATCTGCTCTGCTGTGGGATGAGGGTTAGGGGTTAGGGTGGGTAATGACACCAATGCTGCCCAGCAGCCTCTTCTGCTAACACGTTGTTTTATATTGTGAGTCAGAACTTGCCTTGTAATGTATCAGTGTGTCCGCTGAGGGCCGCTGTTTATTAAGACAGAGAGTTCACACCGTTCACACACACACACACACACACACACACACACAGTGATGAACACGTGAACTCTTCCTCCTCCTGATGACGTCGCTGTGAATACAATCTGAAACTAATGATATCGATTATAAATTTTAAGATATATTATATCATTATTTTAAATCATTTGGCTTCACTTTTTCTGAAAAAATTGAAATTTTTTCATATGAATGAGCTTTTAAATCTTTCTGTTTGATGATGTCACGTCACTGACACAGATGAGTCGTTGGTCGTCCTGACGACTGAACTTGGACTGAGTGAAGCTGTGGGTGTGATGAAGAGTCACAGTTTGTGGTGGAGGTGGTGTCGAGGTGATCAGGCCTTCCCTCAGCACTGACGTGTCTCGCCGCAAAAAATAGATCCTTCTCTCTGATTCATATGAAGACTCCTCTCATCACGTTTCTCTTCACACCAGCGCATCCGTCACACAAACTAAAATACAACTTCTTCAGTGACGAGATGAAGGGAACCACAAACAAACATTTACATTTATCAATACATTTATTTTATCAATGTCACTTCACTCATTTTGTCTGATTTATATATTTTTTTATTTAAAATTAATTTAAAAGATGATCTGACAGAGATTAAACTGAGATTAAAACCGAGGTGAGAATGGGGACATCAGAAGAGGTGGAGGGAGGATTGTCCTGCGTTCAATCAATCAATCAATCATTCAATCAATCAGTCAAATTTTATTTGTAAAGTCTCATATTCCCAGTTTGTCTCATAGATGTTAACAAGGATCAACTTCCTCTGTTCTTAACTCAACAAGAGTCAAACTACAGAGAAACATAGTGATCAGTGAATAAAGCTCAGAGTCACGTGTGAGGATCCTCTCCCAGGACACAAGTCCAACAGATGCTGATGGAACTGAACACATCAACACAACAACAGGATTCACTACATGAGAAGAACCAGTTTGTAACTTCATGTTTAAAGTGTTTATACATAATGTCTGATGGAGATGAAGGAGCAGAGGAACTGAGGACTTCCTCTCAGTGATGGTAGAAGATGTGAGGAGACATGTTGTGTATCAAGAAGTCTGGTTGTGATCATGGACCATAGATCATGATCCACCACCATGATCCATGGTCCATGATCACAGTCTGTGATCCACATCAGGATTCACGATGTGGCCACAGTCACATTGTCCAAACTGGACAAACTAAACATCTTTTGAGTTTTATGACAACAGAAGGCTACCACAGGTTCTACTTAGTGTTTAAAAGGGGACGGTGAGGTGAGGAGTATCAGCTGCAACCTGAAACTTCACCACTAGATGTCACTACATTCTACACACTGAACCTTTAATGTGAGAAAGAGGAAGAAATAAAATGAGAAGCTCCGTGTGTCATGTGTCCCCCGACATTCTAGACCTTCAGCAGCAGAACTAAGATCTAAGACAAACCTGGACCAGCTCGAACTATAACTTTATCGTAAAGGAAGGTTTGAATCTTCAACGTACAGAGGGAGTCTGCCTCCAGAACTGAAGCTGAGATGATTCCACAGGAGAGGAGCTTGATGCTGAAGCTCTGGCTCCTCCTCTGCTTTAGAGACTTTAGGGACGACAGCCTGAATTCTGGGAGCTCAGGGCTCTAGTGGTGATAAGGTACAATCAGCTCTTTAAGGTTTGATGCTGCCATATTATTAATGTAGGTGAGGAGGAGGGTTTTAAATTCTAAATGTAACAGGAAGCCAGTGTAGTGAAGCTAACACAGGAGACATGTGGTCTCTGGTCCTGGTTCTCTTCAGGACACGTGCTGCAGCATTTAGGACAAACTGCAGAGTCTTTAACGACTTCCTGCTGGAGCCTGAGAATAAGGAATTACAATAATCACGTCTGGATGGAACAAAGGCCTGGACTCGTTCTTCTGCGTCTTTTTGAGACATGATGTTTGAGATGTTACGTAAGTGGAAGAAGGCGGTCCTAGAAATGTGTTTTAAATGAGAATCAAAGGACAAATCAGGATCAAAGATAAGGGCAATGTCCTCTAGCACAGCTTCATCATTAGATAATGTGTCTCTGAGGTGTTTAGGGCCAAGTATCAGAACCTCTGTTTTATCTGAGTTTAATAAGAGAAGGTTTTTATGTCCTTGAGACATGAACTTCAGTTAATTGATGACACTGTTCTGGTTTTATTGATACGTATAACTGGGTGTCATCTGCATAGCAGTGGAAGTTTACTGAGTGTGTCCTGATAATGTTTCCTAGTGGAAGCATATATAATGAGAATAAAATGGGCCGAGCACAGAACCCTGTGGAACACCGTGGTTAACTCTGGTGCACACAGATGACTCATCATTTATCGATCTGGTAAATATGATTTAAACCAGTTTAGGGCGGTTCCTTTAATGCTAATGAACTCTTCTAGTCTCTGTAATAAAATGTGATGGTCAATAGTGTTGAATGCTGCACTGAGATCTAACAGGACGAGGACAGACACAAACATCTGAAGCTACTAGAAGCTCATTAGTGACTTTAACCA
Organism: Hippoglossus hippoglossus; assembly: GCF_009819705.1. NCBI lineage: Eukaryota > Metazoa > Chordata > Actinopteri > Pleuronectiformes > Pleuronectidae > Hippoglossus > Hippoglossus hippoglossus. The sequence goes on along the minus strand of NC_047167.1, from coordinate 24,715,887 downwards.
GGACTGTCTCCGTGCTGTGATTGGCTCGAAATCCCGACTGAAAGTCTTCACATTACTTTCCTGGAGAAACTCTCACAGCTGATTGGCTACAACCTTCTCAGGAGTTTAGACAGGAAGGGGAGGTTGGATATTGGTCTGTAGTTAAAAACCTTCGGGTCCAGGGTGGTTGTTTGAGAAGGGGTTTGATTACAGCTAGTTTAAAGGACTGTGGTACATCCTGATGATAGTGAGAGATGTATTGTGTTCAGTAATGAACTGTCAATTAGGGGCAGAATTTCTTTAAGTACTTTTGTAGGAATGGGATCTAAGATACAAGTTGTTGGTTTAGAACATGAGATTAATATGGTCAGATGATCACGGGTGATCAGGGAGAAGCTGTCTAAATAATTGGTAAGATTCTCAGGTGTTCTGAGATTTCTGTTCTTGATGGTGTATTAGTGCCAAATGAGGGCAGGAGATGGTGGATTTTATTTATAATAGTTAAGTTTTTATCATTAAAGAAGTTCATAAAGATATTGTTATTCAGGGATGGAGGGATACTGGGTTCGGTGGAGGTGTGAGTCTCTGTCAGCTCCAGAGCTGAAGAGAAACCTGGGGTTGTTTTTATTTTCTTCTATTAATGTGGAGTAGGAGGCAGCTCTTGCTTCGTGGAGGGTTCGGGTTAAAGTGGGAGACAGAGCTGTTGTGTGAGGCAGCCATATGCAGTGGTGCTCAAAAATGAATGAACTGCTCAAGATTAAAGTGAGATCACAACTAAGTTTAAATTGATCCTTTTTTGGACAGTAAACTATACTTTACCTTTACATAAACAGCAAAGTGAACCGTACACTCTGTACATATCTTATGTTATAAATTTATTAAAAAGAATGCAGAGTGTAAATGAAGTTGGATGTTGTATGCACGGTGGTCCTCCTTTCCCCACCCTAACCTAACCCCCTAACCCTAACCCTTTGACCTTGTGACATTTTCTGTCAACCATCCTCACATTTGGTCCTAGCTGGCCCCTACCACTGGCTCCTGATCATCGGCCCCTGACGCCCGGCTCCTTTACACATTGTCACACTGTTCTGGGGAAGATTGGGATTGACCACCGGCCTTCACCTTATGGACAACCCACTCTACCTCCTGAACGCAGCTAACTCTAACCCTAACCCACCTGGAATTCACATCAACTTTCACTGATAATGATTTCATATAATAATTAGTTTAAAGTCCTGATAGCATGCCAAACAGGATAAAGAGTTAACCTTCAACCACAATGCCACCTATTGGCAAAAGGAAACAACTGCTTTAACACTTTCATGTCCTCCTCCAAGGACATTGACCAAATCAGAACAGCCTAAAGACCTTGTTGATGCCTTATTGTGAATTTTGCGGGTTTTCACAAAGAAGCATGGCCATGGCAGCGTGGCAAATTTAGATCCCTGTGCATGAAGATTTAAAGTAGTATTGTAACTAGACCCCACATATTCAGATCTTTACCAAGCTTCACACATCTGATGAGAGTCTTGCCCTGAAGACATCTACTGGCTCATTTTGAATCACAATCATAGTGCCACCTACTGGTAAGAGGAGGTTATAGGCTGTATTTATTTAAATGTTACCTGTAGTAGGTAATTCTCATGTTACTCAGATTCAGTCACGTGAATCCTCAGATGTTGATGATGAAATATTGAAAAGTTCCAGAGTGTTCATCAAACCATGTGGTTTCCTCACCAATGCTAATTTACATTGACATCATTCATATCATTACATCATCAGATTGTTCAGTTATTTCCCATTTGATAAGATGAAAAAATATTGACTGTTAAAACATTTCGATTTTACCGTGATTAAAGTTCAAACATGTTTTTAAATGTTTATTTACCACAAGTCCCACATCACCACAGAAGAACAATAGGGTCATACAAAGAAAAGAGTTATATGATTTGATAATTTCAGTTTTTTAAAAATCTGGAAGAAAAATGAGACCAAACGATAAAAACGGACAGTTATTTTAATAATAATACATCGTATTTATATAGCGCTTTTCAAAGCTCTCAAAGTCGCTGATTAATGATGAACTGACTCACACACTTTAACGGATTCCCACTCATTACCTTACTCACACTTGTTTACCAACTCAGACTTGTGACTAACACTCGTTAGCAGACTAACACACATTAACTGACTCACACTTGTTAACGGACTTACACTCATTAAACAACTAACACACATTAACTGATTCACACTCGTAAAATGGAATCACACTCGTTAACTTACTCACATTTGTTAACCGACACACTCATTCACTGACTGACGTTTTCGTTTATATTTCAGAAAAATGTATCGTCTTCATCTTCAGCATCATCTGTCTTTGGCTCTCGTCTTAACCTTCTCAACTTTGAAGCTGATACAACATTTCCAGGAATCTTTACTTTTCAAAAATAATAATTATAATAATAATAACAATAATATATAAGAGTAATGTTTGGCTCCAACAGCTGGTTTAACTAAATTTCTTCAAGTAACATTAGAGATTTTTTAGACAAGTTGAACCAGTCATCAATACATCAAAAAGAATTCCCTCACATTTTCTATGACAAATATAGACCAAGAAACAAGCAATATAAAACAATGAAAAAACAACGGACAAACCAAGTATGAAGACAGGACACATTTGTTGCATAATATTTTCGGGTTGTTCCAATGTGGAAAACAGTTTCTCATAATAATAAAAACAACGTCATCACTAAACATAAATAGTTTTTTTAACAATCTTTTATGTGAAAGTGCTGATGTGATGTTTTTGTCTTCAAAGTGTTTCTAACGTCATGGTCAGCGTTTACGAGCAGCCGCACTCGTCCACGATCATGTTCTGAATATCTTTCTTGATGATTTTTTGCTCTTCGCTGTAGTAAAGCATCGACATGGCGCGCAGCCTCATTGGCACGCAGCAGGACTTGATATTTTGAAACGGGCCAAAGCCTCTCATGCGATAATGATTGATGACCGTTGAGTGGAAGGAGAGCGATGAGCTGCTAAGGCTCACCATGTGGTTCGGACAGTCGCCTTCACAGTAGTTGGCATGATAACCTGATGGAGCAATAATCCAGTCATTCCAGCCAATGTCTTTAAAGTTCACATAAAACTGTCTTTTACAGCACACACGTATCTTTCCATCACACTCCAGACTTCGTTTGACTCGTCGCTGCATCGCCTCCTCCTGAGCTCGGAGAGCCACCATGAGGAATGGTCGATGAGACTGATCTCGACCTCCTGCTCGCTCGCTGTTGGCAGGCATCAGGACAGGTGAAACTCCAGCCTCGACACACAGCGGACAGGAAACCCTCAGGCTGAGGGAGCTGCTGCCGCCATCCAACAGGTCCTGAACGATGTGAGGGATGGAGAGGGTGTGCCAGCCGCTACGACGGGTGTCCACCATCTTCTCTGAAACACACTCCTGCTCCATATCATTGTCGTGGTCATGCTGTAGCAGCCGCAGCAACACTTTGCGCTTCACTCGGTTTCCCTTTGACATTTTCAGAAAGATCCAGACATTGGCCTGTTCCACCACCGCTGAGCCACTGCCCTCCTTCGAGATGTCAAAGGTCATCATGTTCTGAGAGTCACCTGCACCAGACAACACAGTTAGCATGGTAACATATTAGCAGGAATTAACTTTATCCATCAGCATGAAGCTCTTTATTCATGACCATGAACATTAACGTTAGTCTGTAAAATCAAAGACATGATCTAAATGGTTAGGGTTACATTAGTTTAGGGTTGAGTTGGTTTCTACGTGTCCCTACAGTGTGAAAACTTTTCACTCAATCAGTTGTTGAAATATTCACTTATTTATTTAAGATTTGACTTTGACCTCTTAGCTCAGTCTGATCATTTAAAACGTACAGACGTACAGAGAACAAAACTTGGTTTAAGTTTGAAACAATCCAACTCTGATCTTCTCTTGAAGTAAACAACATTTATCAACATCAATGACCTTTGACCCCCTGTCTGAACTTCCTTTCATTTGAATGAACAAAGAAAATGTCATTAACAATAGTACAGTGAACTGGGCCGCTGCCTCTAAATATACTCTTATACTCATGAGCTGAGACACTAAAAAAAGAAGAGGCCTGATTTCAGGGAACAAGGACACTAGTATCCCCCCCCCCCACCCCCCCACCCCTGTGTTTAATTACCGAGGCCCAGATTCATCTGAATGAAATTATTCACGGCCTCAGACCACGCGGTATTCGAACCCCCCCCCCCGCCTCGTTACTGTCGGCAAAGCTTTTAATTAAAGAACTTTTCAGAACAGACAACTATTTATAGCACAAAGCTTTTATGTACATTTATGTAAGCAAACCAGTGACAGGACAGTGATTGGTCACGACTTTGTTCACATTCACAATAACATGAAAAGATTAAAAGCTGTTCCACTAAACTTCAGTTAATGATAATCATTAAAATAATGCACCAGATGTGTTCAGGTCTGAACAGATGAAAGAATGAATGAAAAGAAAGAAGCACAGGCTCTGTCTGACAAACCTAATAATACCCTAAGAACCTGTTTTACAGATTAGAAACCAGGGGAGAGGAGGAAGAGGTGAAAATAGATGCCACCCTCAGTATCAGTAAAATCAATTGAATTAGATACAAACATCCTCACCCCCCCCCCCCCCCCCCCCCCCAACACATTTGAACTCTTAACGGTAACAAGATGTAACAGATGTAACAGTCATAGATTTAACTCCAGAAAAAAGGTACAAAAGATAAAACCATTAATGATCAATTTTGATTCATGAAATACAGTAAACAATCTGTTTGATCACAGAGTTATTCCTTGTGATTAGTGAGCCCTCCTCAAACATTTCTACAAAATACTCTCACATTTCTTTCATTATATTGTCACTTTGTATTGTTTTTGTGCTGTACATTGTGTGAAAAGCTTTTTACCAACAGTCTATGTTCCGGGTGAAGTTAGAAAAATTTGTGTTCATCCTACCTGGTTTATCTGTTTATCTGTGAAGCATGAACCAGATTTTATTTTCTCGCACAGATTTTATAGATTCTTTATATTGTTGACATGTTTCTCTTATGTTTGAATGAATTATTGAACAGCTTTTATTTTTTCATGCATTACATGTTGACTATTTCAGAGGTCTGTTAAGTAATCAACACAATTTTCAGGCCCAAGATCTACTGTTTTCACTGTTTCTTCTGTTTCTACTGACTCAGATCTACAGGTTCACCTGCTGTCAATCAATTTCGTCAATGACTTGAAGTACAACAAAAAAAAATTTTAGCAGGTGAAGTCAACAGACAGTAGAAATAGTAATTAACTAACTGTAAACATGTTCCGCTGAGCTGGTGTAATTTGAAAGATGACCTGAAGGTTTATGATTGGCTGTCAGACTCACCGGGCTCTGCAAAGATGATGATTTCCGATGGTGGTTCAGGTGGTGTTGGAGCCCCAGGGGCCCAGCCCTCCTCCTGGATCTCAATGCTGCCGTCTTTGGTCACATGGCCCACGTGCAGCTTCTTGATGGCGTTGAGCAGCGCGGCACGAGGGACCGGCTGCGTAAGGTTGGGTCGGGTGCTCAGGTGCAGCATGTTGAGAATGTGACGCTTCACCGCCTCGACCACGTCACTCTCTCCTCCTGATGAAGAGATGTTCCTCTTCATTAGAGACAGAGAGCAGGATGGACAGTCACTGGAGGACACCAAATCGACCTCAGGAGCCGGAGAGACCGCCGGAGAGGAATCGACAAGGAGGATGACAGCCACAAAGAAGAACAGAGAAGACATGACAGGCTCTGGCTCAGAGTCAGTAGAAACAGTAGATTGAATGTCCGTCTCTGCTAAAGAGACTCACAGAATCCCTCAGATCAAATCCTCAGTGACTCAGTAGAGTCCAATATCAGTTGAATCAGTCAAGTCTCTGATGTTTGAAAAAGTGAAAACAAACAACAGAAACAGAGTTCTGCAAGAAACTGTTAAAAACCTTAAACTGTCAATACGTCTCAGGTTCTGGTTCTCACTGAGGTCCTCAGTCAGTTCCTGATTAGTTGATTGTTGCAGATCTGTTCCTAAATCTAGTTCTCTGAGCTTCTGTCGTTTCTATCTTGTCCTGGTGGTTCTAGTCCTTGGGGTTGTGGTAAAGGTGGTTCTGGTCCTGGTCTCAGACTGGTTCTCTATGGTCCTGGTGTCCGGTGCGAGGTCACTCTTTCCCTCTCTCTGCTAAGTTACTGTAATTATACCTCTCTGTCTGTTTAATCCCACCCTCTGTCCACAGAGGTATTTCCCTATGAGTCACACACACACACACACACACACACACACACACACACACACACACACACACACACACGCACAGTGAGTAAACTGTTTGCGGTGTTTCCTCCTGAATGAACATCACGACAGAAGAGGAGGGAGAAGAGTGTCCCTGATTCTCATACCACACACACATACACACACCCCCACAGACACACAAACACACACTGCTGACTCAACTCAGTGTCATCATCACCTCACGTGGAGCAGAAACTGTGAAATTAATTTTTAGACTGAACCAAGATTTTCTGTTAAAAACAGTGAACAGAGCAGATGGACCTTTCGCACGCACACACACACACACACACACACACACACACACACACACACACACACACACACAGTGACATTAGTAGGCCCTCTGGTGGTTGAAGTCAGATCTTACAGCCTCCTCACCTGAGACGTGTCCTCTGATTCACCTTCTGTTCTCTTGTCGTAATGAACTGGTTCAGACTTCAGGGGCCTCAGGGGCTTTAAATGTTCATATGAATAAAAATATAAACTCAGCAGAAAGAAATGCTATTATAAATATAATACATATTATTTTGGTTTAAACAAAAAATATATAATATGAATTGAATATATTACAGATGATGATGATGATGATGATTCCCATTGTCCTTATCTGCATGTGTCTTGTTACCATGGCAACAAGTGCACAAAAGATACGTGAAATTGGTTTTGACCTTATGAGGCTCTGCACAGCTGATGATTCCAGACAGATGTTCAGTAGCAGTCAGATAAACAGACAAACAGGAAGTTGTTGAGGACATAAATCTGGAAGATTTTTCATGTGGAAAAATCTTTACATTGTGTTTTTAATGAATGTGTGAATTTGTACATATATATTTTTAATTAATTCCTTTAGATTATAGATTTGTAAAGGAAGAAAAACTTTAGAGGTAAATCCTCCTGAATGTTTTTATTAAACCTAATATTTTATTTACGTGTAGAAAAGAGTGACTGGACATTGTTGTGACTCAGTGACGCAACAGGAAGTAGAAAGTGTCCCACTTGATGCACGCACACACACGCACAGACCCCTCCCCCCTGTCAGCCGCTCTCCGTGTTAATCCGCCTTTCTCTCGCTCTCTCTCTCTCTATCTTTGCGGTCATTATGGCGGAAATAAAAACAGGAATATTCGCCAAAAACGTGCAGAAACGTCTTAACCGCGCACAAGAGAAGGTAAGAGAGGAGGATGGATGGAGGGTGGATGGAGGACGGATGGAGGACGGGGGGAGGTGGAGGTGTAGCTGGCTGCGGCCTGTGCAGCGTCTCTCTCTCTGATAATCAGCTGTTCTCTCGTGTTGATGTGATCAGGATGACGTAGTTATCCATTTTTGATTATCAGATATTGATTCGCATGAACATGACGTCAGCATAAGTTCGATAAATCATAAAAACAATACAATCATCGGAAACGGACGGAGCACTTTGATTGGCTGAAGCTGACGAAGGATTAACACTGTGTGTGTGTGTTTGTGTGTGTGTGTGTGTGCGCGCGTGTGCGTGAGAGTGTGTGTGTTTGTTAGTCTGAAGGTTCTCGGATGATGTGTGAGATGAAATTCGACACGTCCGCCATTAAGGGTGATGAAGTTTCTTGGCTGCATTAAAAAGTCAGATCGTTTACTTAGGGACCTTCTGAACTGAGTGAAATGACCTGAACTGTTTCATAATAACATCTTTTCAATTCTCTAAATCAATCAATCAATCAAATTTTATTTGTATAGCCCGTACTCACAAATCCCAGTTTGTCTCATAGGCTTTAACAAGGTGAGACATCCTCTGTTCTTAACCCTCAACAAGAGTCAGGATAAACTACTGTTGAGGAAAGGAGGCTCAATGCTTCCTAACTTATCTCCTTTAGTAGAGGAAACATCAACTATCCTTTATGAAAGGAAAGGAGACAATGCCGTCCAACAATTCTTTGCGACAGCAACATTAATATATAAAAACAGAACAGCTGTTTTATTCTCATGATCCAGATGTGAATCATCACACGATCGTCTGATTTCTTCTCGGTCACATGTGTCCAGTCAAAACATAATGAACTTATAGTTCACAACATCATCATCAGAACTGCATATAACGTTACCTCGTTCTGACTGTCAGAACTGTCCATGGTGCTGAAATATGATCTGCTTCTGGTTGGTCCAGACTTTGGTCAAGAGTCGTGCTGAGAGAATCTCACTGCCCTTTCTCCAGAGTCAACTTTGTAAGAAAAGATATGTAGAGCAGTGATATATACCAATCATTTAAGTCAAATTAAAACTTTGTCCTAAGAAATAATGTTTACAGTTTGTACTGACAGAACATTTAACCATCACCTATAAGAAAATAAAAAGAAATAGGATTTTAATATTAATAAAATTAGTTTCCATATTCTGGACCTTCACTGAGCTGCTTTCAGTACAAGTTCAGCAGGTTGATCATTTGGTCTCATCCAGACACACGTCACTTTATTACATAGTTAACACATAGTGGCATCAGTGAGCAGTGATGTGATATAAACAGGTTCATTTTAACTTGGTGATATTCAAACACACATGATCTGTCTCAAGCAGAGCCTCTGTCTGAAATACTTGGTCTAGCTATTAGCGCCAAAAAGCAAAATCTGCACTGATTGGTCAGTCACTGAAAGCCTTTTTCTGAAATGACCCGGCCCTTAAAGTTAGGTGGGTTTGGGGTCGAGTTTTTATAATCACATCATATTAAATACGGAGCAGCTCTATATTGATCCAACAAACAGTACTGCATGAATGTTTGTGGGAACCTTTTCTAGTCTGCAGAAAGTCTGTGATGTTTGTAAATCTGAATAATAAGGAGAAGGAGAAGGAGATTGACAAGAATAACAATAATCATCAGTTATTGGTTTTATTTAAAGAGCGTTATTTGATTTTTTTTCTCAGGTACTGCAGAAACTGGGGAAAGCAGACGAGACCAAAGATGAACAGTTTGAACAAGTGGTGATTAATTTCAGGAGACAGGAGGTGAGAGATGACATCATCACTAAAACTCAGGCTGGTGGTTAAGCCATCACCTAATGATGGCGCTAGAGGAAGAGTGACAGTTATTCCAGTTAAACCTGAAGGGAACATGAGTATCTGAAGCACATTTCATCACAGTGACGGCTGTTGAGAAAAATCATTTTGGACTTAAGTCATTGACAGACTGATGGAGAGTCAACAAGCCCCTCACATTAATATTAACCAATACTCACCTAACCGTGTGTGTGTGTGTGTGTGTGTGTGTGTGTGTGTGTGTGTGTGTGTGTGTGTGTGTGTGTGTGTGTGTGTGTGTGTGTGTGTGTGTGTGTGTGTGTGTGTGTGTTAGTCTGAAGGTTCTCGGCTGCAGAGGGAGATGAAATCCTACATGTCGTCTATTAAAGGTGAAGAAGTTTCTGTTTTTTAGACGTAAAATATATATAACAATATCCTGAATCGTTTTTTAATGATGATAGTGTTGTAGTTTTTATTATTATTGTTAATATTATTATTATAAGATAATGGTAAGTATCACCTAGATACATAAATCAAAGACAAATAAATGAAAATGTGTTAAACTTTATATTCAGGATGTGATCCAAAATAAAAACATGAATATTTTTTATTCATCAATAAAAACTGGAATAAGTTCTTACTTTTGATCGAACTCGAGTTCTTCTCAGTTCACCTGCTCACAGGTTCTCCTCAGCAATTTCTGTGGACTTCATGTGTGTTAGTTTGAGGTTATCATGTCTCGGTGGGGACCAGAGGTCAGTGAAGGTGTTTGTGTCGTGCAGGAATGCAGCAGGCGTCCATCAACCTGACGCAGTCTCTGCATGAAGTCTACGAACCAGACTGGCATGGGAAAGACGACGTGATGACCATCGGGAAGGTGAGAGTTGTAAAGACACGTCACACATTCACACCTTAACACTCCACACAGGCACGCTGCTCTGTGTGAGACAGACGTTAATGTGTGTCCAGGTGTGACACAAGAGTTCAAGTGTGAGACAAGTGTTCAGGTGTGAGACGAGAGTTCAGGTGTGAGACAAGTGTTCAGGTGTGAGACGAGAGTTCAGGTGTGAGACAAGTGTTCAGGTGTGATACGAGTGTTCAGGTGTGAGACGAGTGTTCAAATGTGAGACGAGAGTTCAGGTGTGAGACGACAGTTCAGGTGTGAAACGAGTGTTCAGGTGTGAGACAAGTGTTCAAATGTGAGACAAGTGTTCAGGTGTGACACGAGAGTTCAGGTGTGAGACGAGAGTTCAGGTGTGAGACAAGTGTTCAGGTGTGAGACAAGTGTTCAGGTGTGAGACGAGTGTTCAGGTGTGAGACGAGTGTTCAGGTGTGAGACGAGAGTTCAAGTGTGAGATGAGAGTTCAGGTGTGAGACAAGTGTTCAGGTGTGAAACGAGTGTTCAGGTGTGAGACAAGTGTTCAAATGTGAGACAAGTGTTCAGGTGTGACACGAGAGTTCAGGTGTGAGACGAGAGTTCAGGTGTGAGACAAGTGTTCAGGTGTGAGACAAGTGTTCAGGTGTGAGACGAGTGTTCAGGTGTGAGACGAGTGTTCAGGTGTGAGACGAGTGTTCAGGTGTGAGACGAGTGTTCAGGTGTGAGACGACAGTTCAGGTGTGAAACGAGTGTTCAGGTGTGAGACAAGTGTTCAAATGTGAGACAAGTGTTCAGGTGTGACACGAGAGTTCAGGTGTGAGACGAGAGTTCAGGTGTGAGACAAGTGTTCAGGTGTGAGACAAGTGTTCAAGTGTGAGATGAGAGTTCAGGTGTGAGACAAGTGTTCAGGTGTGAAACGAGTGTTCAGGTGTGAGACAAGTGTTCAAATGTGAGACAAGTGTTCAAATGTGAGACAAGTGTTCAGGTGTGACACGAGAGTTCAGGTGTGAGACGAGAGTTCAGGTGTGAGACAAGTGTTCAGGTGTGAGACAAGTGTTCAGGTGTGAGACGAGTGTTCAGGTGTGAGACGAGTGTTCAGGTGTGAGACGAGTGTTCAGGTGTGAGACGAGTGTTCAGGTGTGAGACGAGTGTTCAGGTGTGAGACGAGTGTTCAGGTGTGAGACAGGTGTTCAATTGTGAGACGAGAGTTCAGGTGTGAGACGAGAGTTCAGGTGTGAGACGAGAGTTCAGGTGTGAGACGAGAGTTCAGGTGTGAGACGAGTGTTCAATTGTGAGACGAGAGTTCAGGTGTGAGACGAGAGTTCAGGTGTGAGACGAGAGTTCAGGTGTGAGACAGGTGTTCAGGTGTGAGACAGGTGTTCAGGTGTGAGACAGGTGTTCAAGTGTGAGATGAGAGTTCAGGTGTGAGACAAGTGTTCAGGTGTGAGACAAGTGTTCAGGTGTGAGACAAGTGTTCAGGTGTGAGACGAGTGTTCAGGTGTGAGACAAGTGTTCAATTGTGAGACGAGAGTTCAGGTGTGAGACGAGAGTTCAGGTGTGAGACGAGAGTTCAGGTGTGAGACGAGAGTTCAGGTGTGAGACAGGTGTTCAGGTGTGAGACAGGTGTTCAGGTGTGAGACAGGTGTTCAGGTGTGAGATGAGAGTTCAGGTGTGAGACAAGAGTTCAGGTGTGAGACAAGTGTTCAAGTGTGAGACAGGTGTTCTAGTGTGACACAGGTGTTCAGGTGTGAGACGAGAGTTCAAGTGTGAGACGAGAGTTCAGGTGTGAGACGAGAGTTCAGGTGTGAGACAAGCGTTCAGGTTTGAAATGTTTTTGTATTTGTGTTATTTGTTGTCTTACATGTTATTCTTATGCTCAAGTTGGCAGCTGCTCTCTTGTTCATGTATCTGTGCAAATTGTTCACACCTCAACAGGCCCTATTTGTAGTTTCCACCACTTTTATATTTGTATGTATTTTCAATGCTTTTATTATTTTATTGCGTGCCCAGGGACTACAGACTGTTCAGGTGTGACACATAAGCCATTTTCAGACATGACCTGTGGATGAAGTCCAGAGAATTGCTTTACCCAAAGTTTACTCTTCACACATCCACTTTCTCCAGAGAAAATGTGGATAATTTCCAGAGTTCAGTTCATGTCTGAAAGCAGCTATAGTGTCCAGGTGACAGGCACAGATGTCCGGGGAATTTTTTGAATTCTGTAACATGGAGACTTTGTCCCGGTGGGACATGAAACTGCAGGGACAGACTGATCAGGATGTTGACCCCTGGCATCTTACATCAGGGCTTTGATTTGTTGCTGTGACGGCACGAGTGGCTTTGTTTCCTGCAGGACTGTGATGCATTGTGGGAAGACTTCCATAACAAACTGGTGGACTCGACGCTCCTGAACCTAGATGCATACCTGCAACAGTTCCCAGACCTAAAGGTAACAAACACATTTTTTTGTTATTTAAGAAATTTTTAACTTTTAACCAAAGAATGAAAACTAAAAAGGGATGTTTCAGACTCGTGTGGCCAAGAGAAGTAGGAAACTGATTGACTATGACAGTGCTCGTCACCACGTTGAAACTCTGCAGACGTCTGGAATGAAGAACGACCGCAAGATGATGAAGGTGAGTCCACGAAACACGGTGGGCTTCAGAAGTTAAAGGAAACAGTCGCATGCTTTGAGTCTGGATGTGAAGAGACACTATTTTTGTTCTCAGGCAGAAGACGAGCTGAAAAAGTCTCAGAAGGTGTTTGATGAGCTGAACGTGGGTCTGCAGGATGAACTGCCGACCCTCTGGGACAGGTGAGGTCCTAAATAACCAAGATGCTGCAGCTGAGTCACTGTTGTGTTCAAACAGCTCATAGATTCAGTCTTTGAAGAAACCTGATGGTTCCTGTAGATCAGCAGTAGAGTGCCATCCTCTTCAGAGACTGAAGGATTCTTTCAAACACAAAATGTTACACAGGTCAAAGTTGTGTGAAACAGAGGAAGCTTCACTTATAAACCTTAACTAACCCAAACACTTTTGACTTCTGTGCTTTCAATTGTTCACAAGGGTTTTTCACAACATTCCAGCGTTGCATGTAGTATTTGCTTATTGAATACTGTTCAAATCATCTGGCTACAATGACACATGATATTTCCCTTTCAGCCGAGTCGGCTTCTACATCAGCACCTACAAGAGTGTGACGAGTCTGGAGGCAAAGTTTCACAGAGAAATCTCCCTTGTGAGTCAAATCTTGTTTCTACAACATTAACAAATTAAACCAATAAAAAATGTTTTAGATGATTTGAATGTTAATGATGCAGATGATCAGTCAGTCGACACAGACTTTACCTCTCTCACCACTTATTAACATCTCATCTGGGTTTGGGTTCTCTGAAATGAGCTCTGACACGGACTATCAGTCTGCCTCTGTCGACGAAGACATAATGTTTGATTGAATCTACCTGTCCAGGTGTGCAGGCAGCTGTATGAAGTTATGACCAAACTGGGCGAACAGCATTCTGACAAAATGTTTACCATCCAAGGAGCCCCGAGGTCAGTTTGACCGTTCACTCCGGGAATCACTTTTACTTTGAATATTAAAGGTTTTATATGGAATTGTGTGATATACCATCTGACACTAGGCAGCCAATCAGAATACTTGCGATCATGTAGTTTCTGTTTTGTCCACTAGTGATTCAGGACCATTACGACTTGCTAGAACCCCCTCACCACCAGAAGATGAGAGTCCACTTGAGAGTCCAGATTCCAGCTCCAATCATATGCTCCGTCCTGTCTCACCTGGACCACCACGTCCAAAATCCCCAACACAGGTAGATCTTATCCAGACTGGTCTCAGGCAGATGTTAGTCATGACTGTCAGTGTATAGATAAGAATGATCATAAATATAAAATGATATATAAATATAGGATAAAAACAACAGTTTCATAATAATGTTCAAATTAACTTTCTGTGACTTTTTTTGCTGCAAACTTTTGTCTGTAACTTGGTGAGTGAATACGTGACTTTAAAATGTGATTTTGTTGTCATGTCTTTAAATGTGAGCATTGTGTGAATATATAACATATTATATAATATATAATTTTGTTATATACAGTAGATTTGAGACCTGACAGTAGAATAGTTCCTTATTTCTACTGAGAGTTCAGGTCATGAGATCTGACATTCGTCTTCAACACTGGTTCCCAGTTTTCATTCAGCATGTTTTGAATCACTTTTTACGCTATAAAACTAATATTGTGACAGTTGACAAAATGTCTGGCTTCAAATTAAAAATCACTAGATGTGGAGTGTGGTTTTGTTAACTCCCATGATGCAACACTGCAACAAAAAAAGTGGTGAGATAGACAATGTCTCATTTCAAAAAGTGTTTAGTCTCTCTGTGAAGATCAAGTCTGTGTCTGAAAGTAGAGTTACGATCTCTGGACTGGAATTATTCACCCTTAAAGAGTTTGTGAAAAATTTAAGTTCAACAGTGCAGTAAACGTTCAGTATGAAGGTTCCTTTGATCGTTCCACCTCCTGACATTACCTATTACCTCATCAGCAGCATAAAAGAGGTGCTTCTAGCTTAAATAAAGGACATACGACACAAAACCCTCCTGACTCTCAGTTGGTTCCTGACTCTCAGTAGGTTCCTGACTCTCAGTCGGTTCCTGACTCTCAGCAGGTTCCTGACTCTCAGTTGGTTCCTGACTCTCAGATAGTTCCTGACTCTCAGATAGTTCCTGACTCTCAGATAGTTCCTGACTCTCAGTATGTTCCTGACTCTCAGCAGGTTCCTGACTCTCAGTTGGTTCCTGACTCTCAGTATGTTCCTGACTCTCAGTAGGTTCCTGACTCTCAGTAGGTTCCTGACTCTCAGTAGGTTCCTGACTCTCAGTTGGTTCCTGACTCTCAGTTGGTTCCTGACTCTCAGCAGGTTCCTGACTCTCAGTTGGTTCCTGACTCTCAGCAGGTTCCTGACTCTCAGTTGGTTCCTGACTCTCAGTCGGTTCCTGACTCTCAGTCGGTTCCTGACTCTCAGCAGGTTCCTGACTCTCAGTCGGTTCCTGACTCTCAGTCGGTTCCTGACTCTCAGTCGGTTCCTGACTCTCAGCAGGTTCCTGACTCTCAGTTGGTTCCTGACTCTCAGTCGGTTCCTGACTCTCAGTCGGTTCCTGACTCTCAGTCGGTTCCTGACTCTCAGCAGGTTCCTGACTCTCAGTCGGTTCCTGACTCTCAGTTGGTTCCTGACTCTCAGTTGGTTCCTGACTCTCAGCAGGTTCCTGACTCTCAGTTGGTTCCTGACTCTCAGCAGGTTCCTGACTCTCAGTTGGTTCCTGACTCTCAGTCGGTTCCTGACTCTCAGTCGGTTCCTGACTCTCAGTCGGTTCCTGACTCTCAGCAGGTTCCTGACTCTCAGTCGGTTCCTGACTCTCAGTCGGTTCCTGACTCTCAGTCGGTTCCTGACTCTCAGCAGGTTCCTGACTCTCAGTTGGTTCCTGACTCTCAGTCGGTTCCTGACTCTCAGTCGGTTCCTGACTCTCAGCAGGTTCCTGACTCTCAGTCGGTTCCTGACTCTCAGTTGGTTCCTGACTCTCAGTCGGTTCCTGACTCTCAGTTGGTTCTTGACTCTCAGACGGTTCTTGACTCTCAGACGGTTCCTGACTCTCAGACGGTTCCTGACTCTCAGTAGGTTCCTGACTCTCAGTAGGTTCCTGACTCTCAGTTGGTTCCTGACTCTCAGCAGGTTCCTGACTCTCAGTCGGTTCCTGACTCTCAGTCGGTTCCTGAATCTCAGCAGGTTCCTGACTCTCAGTTGGTTCCTGACTCTCAGTCGGTTCCTGACTCTCAGTCGGTTCCTGACTCTCAGCAGGTTCCTGACTCTCAGTATCTTCCTGACTCTCGGCAGGTTCCTGACTCAGTTGGTTCCTGTCTCTCAGTTGGTTCCTGTCTCTCAGACGGTTCCTGACTCTCAGACGGTTCCTGACTCTCGGCAGGTTCCTGACTCTCGGCAGGTCCCTGACTCTCGGCAGGTTCCTGACTCTCAGTTGGTTCCTGACTCTCAGATAGTTCCTGACTCTCAGTATGTTCCTGACTCTCGGCAAGTTCCTGACTCTCAGTATGTTCCTGACTCTCAGTCGGTTCCTGACTCTCAGCAGGTTCCTGACTCTCAGTCGGTTCCTGACTCTCAGTCGGTTCCTGAATCTCAGCAGGTTCCTGACTCTCAGTTGGTTCCTGACTCTCAGTTGGTTCCTGACTCTCAGCAGGTTCCTGACTCTCAGTTGGTTCCTGACTCTCAGCAGGTTCCTGACTCTCAGTTGGTTCCTGACTCTCAGTCGGTTCCTGAATCTCAGCAGGTTCCTGACTCTCAGTTGGTTCCTGACTCTCAGTTGGTTCCTGTCTCAGTTGGTTCCTGTCTCTCAGTCGGTTCCTGACTCTCAGACGGTTCCTGACTCTCGGCAGGTCCCTGACTCTCCGCAGGTTCCTGACTCTCAGTTGGTTCCTGACTCTCAGATAGTTCCTGACTCTCAGATAGTTCCTGACTCTCAGTATGTTCCTGACTCTCGGCAAGTTCCTGACTCTCAGTATGTTCCTGACTCTCGGCAGGTTCCTGACTCTCGGCAGGTTCCTGACTCTCAGTATGTTCCTGGCTCTCAGTCGGTTCCTGACTCTCGGCAGGTTCCTGACTCAGTTGGTTCCTGACTCTCAGGATGTTCCTGACTTTCAGTTTGTTCCTGACTCTCGGCAGGTTCCTGACTCTCAGTTTGTTCCTGACTCTCGGCAGGTTCCTGACTCTCAGTTGGTTCCTGACTCTCAGTATGTTCCTGACTCTCAGTAGGTTCTTGACTCTCAGTTGGTTCCTGACTCTCACTTGGTTCCTGACTCTGAGACGGTTCCTGACTCTCAGTTGGTTCTTGACTCTCAGTAGGTTCTTGACTCTCAGTTGGTTCCTGACTCTCAGTTGGTTCCTGACTCTGAGACGGTTCCTGACTCTCAGTTGGTTCTTGACTCTCAGTAGGTTCTTGACTCTCAGTTGGTTCCTGACTCTCAGACGGTTCCTGACTCTCAGACGGTTCCTGACTCTCAGACGGTTCCTGACTCTCAGTAGGTTCCTGACTCTCAGTTGGTTCCTGACTCTCAGAATGTTCCTGACTCTCAGTTGGTTCCTGACTCTCAGTCGGTTCCTGACTCTCAGTCGGTTCCTGACTCTCAGCAGGTTCCTGACTCTCAGTCGGTTCCTGACTCTCAGTCGGTTCCTGAATCTCAGCAGGTTCCTGACTCTCAGCAGGTTCCTGACTCTCAGCAGGTTCCTGACTCTCAGCAGGTTCACTGGACTCTCAGCAGGTTCCCTGACTCTCAGTTGGTTCCTGACTCTCAGTCGGTTCCTGAATCTCAGCAGGTTCCTGACTCTCAGTTGGTTCCTGACTCTCAGTCGGTTCCTGACTCTCAGCAGGTTCCTGACTCTCAGTATCTTCCTGACTCTCGGCAGGTTCCTGACTCAGTTGGTTCCTGTCTCTCAGTTGGTTCCTGTCTCTCAGTAGGTTCCTGACTCTCAGACGGTTCCTGACTCTCGGCAGGTCCCTGACTCTCCGCAGGTTCCTGACTCTCAGTTGGTTCCTGACTCTCAGATAGTTCCTGACTCTCAGATAGTTCCTGACTCTCAGTATGTTCCTGACTCTCGGCAGGTTCCTGACTCTCGGCAGGTTCCTGACTCTCGGCAGGTTCCTGACTCAGTTGGTTCCTGACTCTCAGGATGTTCCTGACTTTCAGTTTGTTCCTGACTCTCAGTTTGTTCCTGACTCTCAGTATGTTCCTGACTCTCAGTAGGTTCTTGACTCTCAGTTGGTTCCTGACTCTCACTTGGTTCCTGACTCTGAGACGGTTCCTGACTCTCAGTTGGTTCTTGACTCTCAGTAGGTTCTTGACTCTCAGTTGGTTCCTGACTCTCAGACGGTTCCTGACTCTCAGACGGTTCCTGACTCTCAGACGGTTCCTGACTCTCAGTAGGTTCCTGACTCTCAGTTGGTTCCTGACTCTCAGAATGTTCCTGACTCTCAGTTGGTTCCTGACTCTCAGTCGGTTCCTGACTCTGTCGGTTCCTGACTCTCAGCAGGTTCCTGACTCTCAGTTGGTTCCTGACTCTCAGCAGGTTCCTGACTCTCAGCTGGTTCCTGATTCTCAGTCGGTTCCTGAATCTCAGCAGGTTCCTGACTCTCAGTTGGTTCCTGACTCTCAGTCGGTTCCTGACTCTCAGTCGGTTCCTGACTCTCAGTCGGTTCCTGACTCTCAGTATCTTCCTGACTCTCGGCAGGTTCCTGACTCAGTTGGTTCCTGTCTCTCAGTTGGTTCCTGTCTCTCAGACGGTTCCTGACTCTCAGACGGTTCCTGACTCTCGGCAGGTTCCTGACTCTCGGCAGGTCCCTGACTCTCGGCAGGTTCCTGACTCTCAGTTGGTTCCTGACTCTCAGATAGTTCCTGACTCTCAGTATGTTCCTGACTCTCGGCAAGTTCCTGACTCTCAGTATGTTCCTGACTCTCGGCAGGTTCCTGACTCTCGGCAGGTTCCTGACTCTCAGTATGTTCCTGACTCTCAGTATGTTCCTGGCTCTCAGTCGGTTCCTGACTCTCGGCAGGTTCCTGACTCAGTCGGTTCCTGACTCTCAGCAGGTTCCTGACTCTCAGCAGGTTCCTGACTCTCAGCTGGTTCCTGACTCTCAGTCGGTTCCTGAATCTCAGCAGGTTCCTGACTCTCAGTTGGTTCCTGACTCTCAGTCGGTTCCTGACTCTCAGTCGGTTCCTGACTCTCAGCAGGTTCCTGACTCTCAGTATCTTCCTGACTCTCGGCAGGTTCCTGACTCAGTTGGTTCCTGTCTCTCAGTTGGTTCCTGTCTCTCAGTCGGTTCCTGACTCTCAGACGGTTCCTGACTCTCGGCAGGTTCCTGACTCTCGGCAGGTCCCTGACTCTCCGCAGGTTCCTGACTCTCAGTTGGTTCCTGACTCTCAGATAGTTCCTGACTCTCAGTATGTTCCTGACTCTCGGCAAGTTCCTGACTCTCAGTATGTTCCTGACTCTCGGCAGGTTCCTGACTCTCGGCAGGTTCCTGACTCTCAGTCGGTTCCTGACTCTCGGCAGGTTCCTGACTCAGTTGGTTCCTGACTCTCAGGATGTTCCTGACTTTCAGTTTGTTCCTGACTCTCGGCAGGTTCCTGACTCTCAGTTGGTTCCTGACTCTCAGTATGTTCCTGACTCTCAGTAGGTTCTTGACTCTCAGTTGGTTCCTGACTCTCAATTGGTTCCTGACTCTGAGACGGTTCCTGACTCTCAGTTGGTTCTTGACTCTCAGTAGGTTCTTGACTCTCATTGGTTCCTGACTCTCAGACGGTTCCTGACTCTCAGACGGTTCCTGACTCTCAGACGGTTCCTGACTCTCAGACGGTTCCTGACTCTCAGACGGTTCCTGACTCTCAGTAGGTTCCTGACTCTCAGTTGGTTCCTGACTTTCAGAATGTTTCCTGACTCATCGGCAGGTTTCCTGACTCTCAGTAGGTTCTTGACTCTCAGTTGGTTCCTGACTCTCAGCAGGTTCCTGACTCTCAGTCGGTTTCTGACTCTCAGCAGGTTCCTGACTCTCAGTAGGTTCTTGACTCTCAGTTGGTTCCTGACTCTCACTTGGTTCCTGACTCTCAGACGGTTTCTGACTCTCAGTAGGTTCCTGACTCTCAGTTGGTTCCTGACTCTCACTTGGTTCCTGACTCTCAGTAGGTTCCTGACTCTCAGTAGGTTCTTGACTCTCAGTTGGTTCCTGACTCTCACTTGGTTCCTGACTCTCAGACGGTTTCTGACTCTCAGTAGGTTCCTGACTCTCAGTTGGTTCCTGACTCTCAGTAGGTTCCTGACTCTCAGTTGGTTCCTGACTCTCAGTTGGTTCTTGACTCTCAGTAGGTTCTTGACTCTCAGTTGGTTCCTGACTCTCACTTGGTTCCTGACTCTCAGACGGTTCCTGACTCTCAGTAGGTTCCTGACTCTCAGTTGGTTCCTGACTCTCAGAATGTTCCTGACTCTCGGCAGGTTCCTGACTCTCAGTAGGTTATTGACTCTCAGTTGGTTCCTGACTCTCACTTGGTTCCTGACTCTCAGACAGTTTCTGACTCTCAGTAGGTTCCTGACTCTCAGTTGGTTCCTGACTCTCAGAATGTTCCTGATCATTAAAAACGATAGAAGACTGTTTCTTCAGAAGATTGCCCCTCCCACCAGGGCCCTTGCAGTCTGAATCTGTGTTGGGAACCAGTGTTTTAAAAAGATTTCATCCATCACCAGAACAATGAATTAGAAACAGTAGAACCTTTCATCATTGTTGTAGATGTTCATGTGTTTGTGGTTTAACACATCAGAATATTAAATAAACTGAATAATTTTCAGTTTTTATCCCACTGACCTGTAACATGTCTCTGTCCTGTTCATGTGTTCATGTGTCTCCATCCTCTTCATGTATTCATGGTAAGTAACCATCTCACATTCAGCTTTTTTTCAGTTTTCTGTCTGCGATTATTTAAAGATGCGTCACTCGAACACGTTGTGTTCATATAGTTTGGTTCAGTTTACATCTGGATCATTATTCTGCAGGAAGTAATGAACAGCAACAACGTTCAGCAACAACTCTCAGACAGACATTAACATTCAAAGCTTGATTGAATGGTGATTGATTGATAATTGATGCTATTAAGACCCAAAGTGAGTGAAGAAAACATCCCCACACCATCACAGCGCCTCCTGCAGGCTGGACTGTTGATACCAGGCAGGTGGGCTCCATGGATTGATGCTGTTGACATCAGATTTGAGCCTCTGCATAAATCCACATTTACCAGACCAGGCTCAGTCCACATTTACACGCTTCAGTTTTTTAACCCTAATCCTAACCCTAACTGTTGCTATGGTTACACCCAGAGTTTTCTAATCTCTAAATCAGAGACTTTATTTACATTTCAAATGATTTATTCTGTTTATCTTGACTGTTGATCAAACATTTCCCTCCGATATTAAACATCAACCTAACAGATGATGTTTGAAGACATTGAAATATGTGTTATTAATATTATTATTTGACACTTATTTGAAGTCTGTTTGATTTTCAATCCTACCTAACCCTAACCCCCTAACCCTAACCCTACAAGTAAAAATACAAAGTTTGTTGTAATAATTAATTTAACAAAGACTCTACCATCAATTCCTTAAAAGATAATTTTAATTTTATTTTAATTTAATGACACTACCAAAAGTTAAACTTTGAACCTTCTCTTGTTTATTGGTTGGTCAATAATTTAATTTCATGTTTGAAGCTTACAACGTGTGGGATCATGTGACTGCTCGTGTCATGTAATATCATCACATCTGTTAGAAATGAAATGTCAATTGTCCGAATAGTAAAATACTTCTTAAGATTGAATGACCTACAGTGTAACATCTCTGATTGATATAATAATGCACTTATTGATTAGGAATGAAGAATTGATTTGCTGGAAATTAGGTTTTATAAATGAATCGATTTCCTTCCGAGATAGAGATTTGAATCATAAACTTGGGAATTCTAGCTTAGTTTTGATTGCATTCAGCTGCTAATTCATCCTCTCATAAAAACTGACGGCCATAATACTAACCAGAGAATCCAGAGTTTCTGTAAATCTAAGAAGAAAATGAAATGTTATTGTGTAACTCTATTACAACTCTATCATATGTAATGCTGTGTAAAGTGCCATAGCGTAGTGAACTGTATCATTGCTTGTGTTTTGTCCACGTGGCTTCATCCAAACATCCAGTGAAATCTTTCATTAAAAGTTAAGAAGTTCTGTTTGATACATTTTTGAATTAACTCCTTGTTTCCTCTGACAGTTTAAAAAGGGACCACCGGTTCGTCCACCCCCAAAGGCCACACCAACGAAGGAGGTGGCGGAGGAGCAGATCATTGACCTGTTTGGAGGAGAATTTTTACCTGCACCTTCACCATCGCAGGTTAGAGTCCTCACTGACTCTGTGTTTGTTAAATCTATATGATATGATGTGCTCAGTGGGATTTTGAAACCTGTTTACCTGGTTTTGTTTGGATGTTGTCCGCAGCCCAATGAACGACCTGGAGAATCTCTTCTTGACCTGGACTTTGATGCTTTTCAGCCTGATGAGAGTGTTTCACCGATACCACAGGTTCTTTCATCAACTCACATGCTTCAGCCAGTCTTCAAGCCAAATCAACAACAGTCTGACAATGACATTTACTGTTGACTGACTGGTGACAAATATCCTTAAGTTACCATATAAAAGAGTTTTTATAGAGTGAAAATCCACATTATTCTAAAATATTGATCTGTACAAAATATGTGAGGATCAGCTACAATAACAACATGTGCTCTTTCAGACTGCTGTACCTTGGGATATGTGGTCGGTGAGTTAGTCCATTTGGGTCATTTTTAATAGGGAATTATTTTAATTCATATTCACAATCATTGTCTTCATCCTGTAAATTTACACTCAGATTATTATTGTGTATTAAAAGTGAAGAAACTTTACATATGAATAATTTCCTCAAAATAAAAGATTAAAGTCAACAGATACATGTGTAGATTTTAACATTTGATCATGTTTCTATTTTTTTAAAGGGAAACTCTCAAACTGCTCAGCCTGTAAGTATTCATAGACACATGATGATGTCACCATAATAGAGGGAACCTGATGAATCCCTGATGATTTTTAAATTGTCTATGTGATGAAAACTGTAACATACCAGAAGCTGATCTCTTTCAGTCTTGACTCTGGGTTCAGATCAGGGTCAAACCTTAACCCTTTGTTGGTTGATTTTCTGGAGCAGGCTACAGATGGCGGCTTCGTCGCCGACTGGTCTGCTGACTTTGGTTCGGTCTCAGCAAATGGAGATACCTCTTCGAGTGCCGAGGCCCCTGGTGCCGTTGCTGTAGAACCTGACGAGACGGAGGGCGAGGCAGAGGGTGGGGCTCAGGACAGGCACCAGGCAGATGGCTGGCAGACGGGTGGAGATACAGCCACACCTCCTCAGGACAGTGAGGCAGCCACAGCAACTGAAAACGAGGTTAGAAAGTGGGACTCTCAAACTTACCCCAACCTTACCACTGCAGTCCGAGGTGATGAGGATGAGACAGGTCAGAAAGATGTTGGGGGGGGCTTATCAGAGCTGGAAGAACGCAGGAAGTCCACCCCAGGACTGATATTCACCAACGAGTTCGGAGAACAGATTAAGGACAGC
Organism: Hippoglossus hippoglossus; assembly: GCF_009819705.1. Lineage (NCBI taxonomy): Eukaryota > Metazoa > Chordata > Actinopteri > Pleuronectiformes > Pleuronectidae > Hippoglossus > Hippoglossus hippoglossus. The sequence continues at coordinate 24,692,419 of NC_047167.1, read as the reverse complement.
ACAGAGGACAGAAGAGAGAAGTTGTCCGGGTCTCCAGAAAATTCTGGGTCTGAGTACGAGACTGCTGAGGAATGGGGGGATGGAGGTCAGGGGGGAGGCTGGGGGAGTGCTGATGATGAACTTACATATGATCACCACCCACTGTGTGACTCTGATGGGTGGAGACATGAAGCTTCACCAGTGAGCAACATGAAGAGAGATTGTTTAATAGAAGACAAGCTCACATCAGTTCACAGAGACCTTTCTGATCCGGGAGGTTCGTTTGATTTAGTTCCCTCAGCTGAAACACAGGGAGGAGGTGCATTTGATTTAGTTCCCTCAGCTGAAACAAAGGGAGGAGGTGCGTTTGATTTAGTTCCCTCAGCTGAAACAAAGGGAGGAGGTGCGTTTGATTTAGTTCCCTCAGCTGAAACAAAGGGAGGAGGTGCGTTTGATTTAGTTCGCTCAGCTGAAACAAAAGGAGGAGGTGCGTTTGATTCGGATCCTTTTGGCAAAACACATGGAAGTGGTGCGTTTGATTCGGATCCTTTTGCTGAAACACAGGGAAGAGGTGCGTTTGATTCGGATCCTTTTGCTGAAACACAGGGAAGAGGTGCATTTGATTTAGTTCCCTCAGCTGAAACAAAAGGAGGAGGTGCGTTTGATTCGGATCCTTTTGCTGAAACACAGGGAAGAGGTGCGTTTGATTCGGATCCTTTTGCTGAAACACAGGGAAGTGGTGCGTTTGATTCGGATCCTTTTGAAGAAACAAAGGGAAGAGGTGCGTTTGATTCGGATCCTTTTGAAGAAACAAAGGGAAGAGGTGCGTTTGATTCGGATACTTTTGAAGAAACAAAGGGAAGAGGTGCGTTTGATTCGGATCCTTTTGACGAAACAAAGGGAAGAGGTGCGTTTGATTCGGATCCTTTTGACGAAACAAAGGGAAGAGGTGCGTTTGATTCGGATCTTTTTGACGAAACAAAGGGAAGAGGTGCGTTTGATTCAGATCTTTTTGCTGAAACACAGGGAAGAGGTGCGTTTGATTCGGATCCTTTTGACGAAACAAAGGGAAGAGGTGCGTTTGATTCTGATCTTTTTGACGAAACAAAGGGAAGAGGTGCGTTTGATTCGGATCCTTTTGACGAAACACAGGGAAGAGGTGCGTTTGATTCGGATCTTTTTGACAAAACAAAGGGAAGAGGTGCGTTTGATTCGGATCTTTTTGACGAAACAAAGGGAAGAGGTGCGTTTGATTCGGATCCTTTTGACGAAACAAAGGGAAGAGGTGCGTTTGATTCAGATCCTTTTGATGAAACAAAGGGAAGAGGTGCGTTTGATTCGGATCCTTTTGATGAAACAAAGGGAAGAGGTGCGTTTGATTCGGATCTTTTTGACGAAACAAAGGGAAGAGGTGCGTTTGATTCGGATCCTTTTGACGAAACAAAGGGAAGTGGTGCGTTTGATTCAGAGTTCTTGGGTAAAACAAAGTGTGGAAACGAGGAGGGTGGATTTGAATTTGATCCATTTGTTGAGAAGTCAGGGGGAGGTCGGGTTAAGGTCACTGGGAAGGGGAGTGGGTGGGATTCAGACCCTTTTGCCAACAGTTTCCCAGCTGCTTCTTCGGGGACTGAGGGTCCCACCTCCAAAACCACATCCTGGCAGAAAATTAGTGACATCAGAGGCTTCGATTCTTCTGTCGCTCGACCAAACTCAGCGTCCGTCTGTGGAGCAGCAACTGAAGGAATTAAAGGTGTAAACTTTGCCAGAAATCACAAAGAACCAGAACATTCAGACATGTCCGAAGACGAGGCTGCAAACCGGAGATTTGGAAAGTTGTATCAAGAGCTAGATACAGAAAAGGAAGAGGTACATGACTCCTCCTGTCTTTAGTGTGGTAGCTTAGCACAGATTAGAAATCAGTCAATCCTTGTCCCACCTTCGACCTTCCAACACAAACCAATAGAGCGAAAGTAGTTTTGGTAAAAACCTGGATCCCTGAACTCTCCGCTCGCTTTGTCCTCTCATCCATTTTCATGTAGAAATGTTTTATTTCTAACATTTAAATAACATCTATTTTCTGCAAACATCAAAATGTATATTTGACATGAGATGAATAGTTTTTCTTTTAACATCTTTTAGTTCAGTCATCAGATTTAATTATTTTTAAGTTAAATGTGATATTGTTTTCACTTAAGTTTCAGTCTGAGTTACATTTAATTTCAGTTTAACTTCATTCTTACAAAGATTTGTATTGGGTCAGATCAAAGTTACAATAGAAACAGTAGAGATAATGATAATAATGATAATAACTGTTTTTAGTATTATTGTCCTACTCCCTCATGTCTCATGTCTTAACGTTCTGTAAATTGTTCTCTGTTGTGGTTCATGTTCGTGTTTTTGGATCTTGATGTTTCGACGTAACGTTTCTTCCTCTCTGGTTTACTTCCTGCTGGCTGAAGGATTTGTCAAACCCGTCATTCTTTGCTGATTTTGATAAGATGGTGAGTTTTCATTATAAACATTTAATGTGAATTATTTTATTGATGTGTTTGAAATGTAATTGAATAATATTTCAATTTACACATTTTAGTTTGAACTGTAGTTTGTTTTATCTCATGAGAAGCTTCAGATCACATTCATTTTGGTTCCTCACAGAAACTCTTGAACGCTTTATTTAAAACTTTAAATTCATGTTAAACGTTTCTGACATGAAGAAATTAACGTGAGGTTTGCTTGTTTGAGCCTTTTATTTAAATTATTATCAGAGATCGAAGTGTCACATTCAAAGTCAGGCTTAATGCTAACGCTAACACTCATGCTAACCACCATCTTCTTTTGCGAAAGAACAACGATCACGCTCCTGAAGCCTCAGACGTTCAAGCTGCTTCAGCATTAGAACCAGCTGAGGAACTGGACGAACCTGCAGCGCCTCCTGCTGGAGACGTGGAGGCACTTTCAACTCCCCCTGCTGGTGAGGAAGATACAGCAGATCGTTCTGGAAGTCCAGAGGAGGAGAAGCCTGCAGTGAGTTCTTCATCATTCTCTTCATCATCATTATGATCTTCATCATTCTCTTCATCATCATTATGATCTTCATCATCTTCACCATTATTTTCATCATCATCTTCATCATCATCAAGATCTTTAACATCATTATCTTTATCATCATCATCATCAATAAGATCGTCTTTATCTTCTTCATCTTCATCATCATCAAGATCTTCAACATCATTATCTTAATCACGTTCATCATGATCTTCATCATCTTCATCATTATCAAGATCTTCAACTTCATCATCTTCATCATTGTCTTCATCATCATCTTCTGCTTCGTCATCATCATCATGAAGATCTTCAACATCATCTTCTTCTTTATCTTCATCATTATGATCATCATCATCATCCTCAGTGTTGTGTTCACTGCAGCTCGGTCACTTTTTGTACCGACACAGTGTTTGTGGGCTAATTATGTTTTTCTTCTTAAAGTCGACTGTTGCTTCTCCGAGCTCTGACAAGATCAAAGTACACGAGGTATCTTTTTTTTCTCTGCTTTTTATTCTTTGTCATTTTTTACAGAAGTCTAATGGTTTATTATTTTTATATAAATTAGATGTATCCACTTTTCTTTGATCTGTAAGATAGATAGTTTGATGCTGTGAGACTTAACGTGGCCTCACAACACTGAACTCTGGTTTATTGTATTTTATAATATGAATTAAATATATATTTCATTAATTATCTTTAGAATATTTATTTTAAGTTTATTTTGTTGGTCTAAAATACAGGCTACACTAATGTGTTTGATGTATCTAATATTACCAAATCTAAATTATTATTATTATTATTATTATTATATTGTTGTTATTATAATAGTATAATTATATCTTTCAACAGATTCCTGAAGCTGAAGAAGCCACGACACCTCCAGGTGAAGCAGCTTCATCGGTAACTATTGTTTTGTGATATATTTTATGATCTGACACATTATATTTAGTTTATGTTCATAAAATGCACAGTTTTTCTTTGGTATTTTAATAAATTTTGTACATTTATACATGAAGTGGTGCAAATGTAATTTGCTTTAATATTTAATTTTATAAAATGTATTTTAAAGATAAAGTAAAATTTCATTTAAACTTTTTACAGTTCATAATTTTGTATCACCAACAGCTTAATCAGTTTCCTTTGTGTTTCTTCTTTTGCTGAAAATAAAGAATGAAATTCCCCAAAACACTGAACAGATTTAATAAATGATGTGTGTCTTTGAAAGAAGATTATTAATAAGAGTTTTTTTGTCCTCTGCAGGAAAATATGCCCATCCCCTCAGTGGTGATTGAACCTGCCTCCAGTAATGAAGGTGATGACGACCGCGACGCTGACATCATCTCTCCCACTGTCATCAGTGACAACGATGATCAAAATCAATCCATCAAACACATGAGTCCATCTGGTGCAACGTCGAATCATCCTGAAGATTTTCTTTACAAGGTGATTGATTGTTAAAAATACATTCTTGCTCTGATAAGGTAGTTTTCCTCTTGTTGAGGGATAAGAACAGAGGATGTCACACCTTGTTAAGCCTTATGTGACAAATTGTGATTTGTGAGTATAGGCTACACAAATACAATTTGATTGATTGATGCTTATAAATAATGAAATTATCGGAAACAAATTGTTTTTATGTTATAATACAATTACTTGGGTTATCTGAAATATTCAAATGTGACAAATAAGCAAAAATATCCAGAATTGAGAGGGAAAAATACTTTTCCTTGCAGATATGTAAATAGAGGTGTGGTCCTTGGTTTTACCCTGTAGGTGGAGACGATGCACGACTTTGATGCTGCAAATTCAGATGAGCTTGAACTGAGGAGAGGTGATGTGGTGTTGGTGCTTCCAACAGCCTCAGTAGAGGATCAGGTAAGAACCACCAGTGATGTGTTAAAGTCCATCAGGCTGTTTGAAGGAATGAATAAATATCAACAGTGAACCCAACTGATTGTGGAGTTTCTGTGTTGCTGTTGTTGCAGGATGCTGGCTGGCTCACAGGGATCAAAGAAAGTGAATGGTTAACACTCGGAGCTGCTGCTCAAAAAGGACTGTTCCCTGAAAACTTTACCCAGCGTTTGGAGTAAGACGATTTTATAGCAGGTCGAGAAAATGAGAAGAAATTTGATATGCTTGTGTCCAAGCAGTTCAGCATGTGGCCAACCCCTCTCCTGAGAAACTAATATTGTCCTGCAGCTGTGTGCTGGATCACATAAGGCTTTCTCTGATAGATGCAACTCTTTGTCATTCTGAAAGTAAAACTCGTTGTAATAAATACTAGTTCTATTCTCTCAGCAGAAGTGTAAATTAAAAAGCATGGTGTGATAGTATTGTCTGCTTTTGCTGGAACTCACATTTTATTTAAAGAAATATAATGAGTCTGATATTTTACCAACAAAAGCAAAAAAATGTGTCTGAAGAAAAGCAACAAAAAGAAAAAGTGCACCTTCTTTACATAAGTTTGTTGTACTGATTTGATTCTCTGCTGTGGAATATATCAGAAAGTTTAGTGACATAATCTATTTAAATGTCTTAAGTGTAAAGTGAAACTATTGAGTTGTTATTTTCTGTCATTGCTGTTACCTTGAAGTCACTGTGCATGTATTTCTGTTCAAGTCTGTGATCTTTCTTTTGCATATGTGGCAATTGATTTACTTATGTACGATCATTGCTGTGTTTTTTTTCTACTTAGAAATATATTATTGATTATGGACCAACAAACATTGCACATCCAGCATGATATTAATATTTTATTAAATTATTTAAAGATATAATAACGATAAAGAATCTCACCACTATTATGATACTGTATGTCTGAATAAGGCAAATCTTGAAAATCATGTTTATAAAAATATTAAGAAAATCTTATCTATTTATAGGTGTAAGATGAGAGGGAAGGTATTAACAAATCCAATTGTTATCATTGGTTTCCATATTCAAACTGTTCTGTAGATCAGCAAATACAATGTCAAGCTACTTAAGTTAATCCTCCATGTAGAGCTTTCTGTGATGTACATTCCCCAACATTGATGTCATGATGAATAAATGACAGTCATTAAGGTATCATGGTTTGTTTTGGAGATTACTTTGCAGAATTGGCCTCTAGGGCTGATCTGGGTGTGCATTCAGAAGAGTCTCCTCATGCAGACAGATGACGACATGCTTTGGAGTGGAGAGCGAAAGGAAGGGGTAAGGTGTGAATATTAGAAGCTGGTTGGACATACAAGATTGTAACGCACAGGCCATCATGGACAGGTGCTGGGTTTAGGGTTACCCAAGGATGTTTCGTTCCTCTGACGCTGAAGTGAATGTCTGTGATGTCAGTGTCAGAGGTTTGTCAACTCATCACTGGATTGAGATCAGCAGGGAGACGTGAGGAGCTGGAGAGTAACTGTGCATGAACCCCTCTAATCCTAGTTCTGCATGTTAATGTCAAAACTGAACTCATTGGCATAATGATGCTGAGGGAACGAAGAGGGAGCAGGACACGTCAAACTAGCCCCCACTTGTTTCAAGCATTAAGGTCCAAGTGCGTTAGAGGGATTTCAAAATAAAAGCTGAGCACGTTGGAGTGATTTCAAAATAAAAGCAACCCTAAATGGGAATTTGTTCAGTCTGCGAATGCATGAATGAATAGATACACCAAATTAATTTAACTTAATGCAGCAATGATGAATAATAAATGAGTTCAATAATAAAGAATTACAACTGCCCATGAAAATATTTCGGAGAAAATTGTGACTTGATTAATGATTTCTCTTTACCACTGTGTGAATAATTACTCAACTTTATAATAAAGAAAACCTTCAATTTAAGCAAAAAATAACATACAGGTCAACGAGAAACTACCTGTTTCCAATAACTAATTTCTCTTCACAATGCAGGTGACGAGATGGACTTTGCAGAGAAGAGATTTGTGAGGACACAAGTGTCAGAGTGAGTCCATGTGAGAAACAGGACAATGTCCTGAAGCTTCCCAGAGAGCGAGTGGACGTGTGGATGAGGTTTCTAACACGTGACGGACGTGAAACTGGAAGAACACAAATATCATCATCATCATCACCTTCTTCATCATCATCATCACCTTCTTCATCATCACCTTCTTCATCATCATCATCACCTTCTTCATCATCATCATCACCTTCTTCATCATCATCATCACCTTCTTCATCATCATCATCACCTTCTTCATCATCATCATCATCATCACCTTCTTCATCATCATCACCTTCTTCATCATCATCATCATCATCACCTTCTTCATCATCATCACCTTCTTCATCATCATCATCACCTTCTTCATCATCACCTTCTTCATCATCATCATCATCATCACCTTCTTCATCATCACCTTCTTCATCATCATCATCACCATCACCTTCTTCATCATCATCATCATCATCACCTTCTTCATCATCATCATCATCATCACCTTCTTCATCATCATCACCTTCTTCATCATCATCATCATCACCATCACCTTCTTCATCATCATCACCTTCTTCATCATCATCACCTTCTTCATCATCATCATCATCATCACCTTCTTCATCATCATCACCTTCTTCATCATCATCACCTTCTTCATCATCATCATCATCATCACCTTCTTCATCATCACCATCACCTTCTTCATCATCACCATCACCTTCTTCATCATCATCATCATCTTCTTCATCATCATCATCACCTTCTTCATCATCACCTTCTTCATCATCACCTTCTTCATCATCATCATCATCATCATCACCTTCTTCATCATCATCATCATCACCATCACCTTCTTCATCATCATCATCACCTTCATCTTCCTCACCATCAGACCTGAGGACAGAGCTGAACGTGATGACAACAGTTGGTCGGAGGGGGGCAGTATAGTCACCGATGGCCGTTGCATTAACACGTCAAAGAAAATGTAGTAACCCGGAAGTGATTGACGGTGTTTCCCCGGGTCGGTGATCTCTGAGTTGGCTCCACGGACCGAGCAGTGTTAGGGTTGGGGTCGTGTGTCTGTGACGGTTTCACAGTGATGGGGGTCTGTGCGGGTCTGTGCGGGTCCCTGCTGGTCTGCCTGACCCTACTGCTCTCCGCGGTCCCCCCTCTGACTGCTTGGGAGGCGGATTTGGAACTGCTGGACCTGGTGGAGGAGATCCCACAGACCTTCTACCAGTTCCTGTCCCTGGACCAGGTCTGTACTAACGGCTAATTGCTAACTGTCTCCATGGTAACGTTATGGAAGGATTCAGGCTCTAATGCTAACAGCTGAGTGCTACTCGCACACGAGGCTAAGTTATTTAGCATCGGGAGCTAATGTAGAAATGAGAACCGGACCAGTGACTCCAGTTCAGTTTGATGCTAACACCTGATGCTAACAGCACAGCAGTGGAGTCACGAGGAGTCTGTCCTCCCCTCCTCTCATCTGTCTGTCCTCCCCTCACCTGTCTGACCTCCCCTCATCTGTCTGTCCTCATCTGTCTGTCCTCCCCTCATCCGTCTGTCCTCCCCTCACCTGTTTGTCCTGTCCTCCCCTCACCTGTCTGTCCTGTCCTCCCCTCACCTGTCTGTCCTGTCCTCCCCTTACCTGTCTGTCCTGTCCTCCCCTCACTTGTCTGTCACTTGTCACCTGTCTGTCCTCCCCTCATCTGTCTGTCCTCATCCGTCTGTCCTCATCTGTCTGTCCTCCCCTCATCCGTCTGTCCTCCCCTCACCTGTCTGTCCTGTCCTCCCCTCACCTGTCTGTCCTGTCCTCCCCTTACCTGTCTGTCCTGTCCTCCCCTCACTTGTCTGTCACTTGTCACCTGTCTGTCCTCCCCTGTCTGTCCTCCCCTCATCTGTCCGTCCTCCCCTCATCTGTCTGTCCTGTCCTCCCCTCACTTGTCTGTCACTTGTCACCTGTCTGTCCTCCCCTCATCTGTCCTGTCCTCCCCTTACCTGTCCTGTCCTCCCCTTACCTGTCTGTCCTATCTTCCCCTCACCTGTCTGTCCTCCCCTCATCTGTCCTGTCCTCCCCTCACCTGTCTGTCCTCCCCTCACCTGTCCTGTCCTCCCCTTACCTGTCTGTCCTGTCCTCCCCTTACCTGTCTGTCCTGTCCTCCCCTCACTTGTCTGTCACTTGTCACTTGTCTGTCCTCCCCTCATCTGTCTGTCCTTCCCTTACCTGTCTGTCCTGTCTTCCCCTCACCTGTCTGTCCTGTCCTCACTTGTTTGTCACTTGTCTGTCCTCCCCTCATCTGTCTGTCCTTCCCTCATCTGTCCTGTCCTCCCCTCATCTGTCCTGTCCTCCCCTCATCTGTCCTGTCCTCTCCTTACCTGTCTGTCCTGTCTTCCCCTCACCTGTCTGTCCTGTCCTCCCCTCACTTGTCTGTCACTTGTCTGTCCTCCCCTCATCTGTCTGTCCTTCCCTCATCTGTCTGTCCTTCCCTCATCTGTCCGTCCTCCCCTCATCTGTCCTGTCCTCCCCTCACCTGTCTGTCCTGTCCTCCCCTCACTTGTCTGTCACTTGTCACTTGTCTGTCCTCCCCTCATCTGTCTGACCTCCCCTTGCCTGTCTGTCTCTTAGGACGCCGCAGCAGGAGAGATAAAGAAGGCGTATCGCCGTATGTCTCTCACGCTGCATCCGGATAAGAACAAAGACGAAGACGCTGAGACTCAGTTCAGACAGGTGAGGAAAAAATACCAACACGAATATGCAGCTGTCGACCAATCACATTGAACCTCTGCCTCTGTTTTCAGCTCGTCGCCATTTATGAAGTCCTGAAGGACGAGGAGCGAAGACGCAAGTGAGTCTGACCTGCTCACATCACAGTCCACTCTCAGCCAATCACAGCCCAGAGGCAGGCTTACATGTACCTGGGTGATTCTTTGGTTCTGTTGATTCTTGAAGAAAAGAAAAAACTTCATGGCTTTTCTGAGCACATTGTGTGTTCTAAACCTTTTAGGAGCAGAAGTATTAAAATGTGACTTCCAGCAGGTGGCGCTATGTTGCTGAGTTAATATTGATATATGGATTTGTTTAGGCCGGGACTCTGATCATATGTGATATTGTCGCTGTTCGTACAATGTGCAGTGGAGTTATAACAACTTCTTGTGTCATCATCATGACATATTTCATCATCAATGTGTTGAGTCCTTTCTCACAGAGTTTGACATGGTTGTGGTCAATGGACTATGAGGAGTACATCCAAGTGTAAGACAAGTAAAAAACAAGACATTTCCTGTTGCCATCAGGGGGCGCTGTGATTGGAACTCTTGTCATACAAGTCAAGTCTGACTTTTACCTTAAGTCTTTTACTAATTCCTCTTACAACTACAGTAGATTCTGGAAAATAGTTAAATCCAGCTCTAACGATCCAAGCCCTCCTCTACCTTCCAATGATGTCAAGGGCCTTAATCAGATAACTGACACGCATGACATTTCTACTGCTTTTTACTTTGCTGCATCTTGTCACTTATTTCACAATCTTAGTGGTGGTCTGTGTAATAATCAGTATTTACAGATTATAGGAATGACGAGCGAGTGTTCAGTCTTTGCAACAAACGCCAGATTTATTAACAGAGTACAACTCCCGGCACAGGTAACGTTAAGTGTATCACAACTTCCTGTCTGCGCCTCTTTTACGGCACACCCCCCACATACCTAACAGTGCTAACTGTCGTAGAACACATCCTTGACAGTCTGAAAGATTGTCCGGAAAAGCACAACTTATCCTTCTAGTGCTGAAGTAAACATTTCCTTCAGCTTATCTCCTCTCTCCAGTATGTCGGTAGCTGACACCCTATGCAATATTGTTGAACTGCAATCAACAGGTGATGACAAGTTGGCCCCCTTTTCTTTAAATTCCTCAGCCCTGCTCAAATTGTGAATATGTAACTTATATTTTTAATCTCAGTATTACCTCTAGCAGCCCAGTTTGGAAGACTGCTTACATTCTCCCCCTCCTCAAGGGTGGTAACAAATCTGAATTAAATAACTATCATCCGATTTCAAAACTCTCCTGTCTCGCAAAGATATTTGAGTCACTTGTTAATAATCAGTTGATTATTAACAAGTAATGGAATGTGTGTAACCCACACATTCCCTTCTTACTCCATTTCAGCCTGGCCTCCGGCCTAAGCATAGCACCGCATCTGCCACTTCTTTGGTTGTTGGTAACGTTGTCTCATCACTAGACAATAGAAAACACGGCTCTGCTCTTTTTATTGATTAATCGAAAGCTTTTGACACAGTAGACCACACTCGACGTGTTACTCTGGGATTTGTCAATGCTAGTTGCCTTTGCTTGAAAACTGTCTTTCAGATAGGTTGCAGTGTGTCAAAATAAAAAATAAAAAAATGGCACTGTGGAGCCATTTCGCCGAGCCCAAGCTGAAGCGGAAATGAAAGACGGCTGTCGCCTTTGATGTCTTGTGCTTGCAAGTCAGCACATGTGGAAAAATTGGATAAGCTGCAGAAAAGTTTTGCCACTGTTAATTTCTCTTTGTGAATCTTCCTGTGGTTTGTGAGGAAGAGGAGGCAGAGGGGATAAAGGGAGGTTGAGTGTCAAGTACAAAGTGCTAGTCGATGGCTCAGACCACTTTTACATTTCATGTCATCGGGGTTCAGCATCTTGGGTTATCGACTGGGATCGAACTGCCAACCTTCTGGTCGAAGGACAACCGCTCTACCCCTCAGCCACAGCCGCCCATCGTTATCCAAGAAAGAGTCTCAAGTCATGTCTGTGTCTTTCGGGACAATTCAACAGAGAGATGCTCAAGAGTTTGTCTCCATCAATCGTTTTTGTCTAAGATGTTTCATAGGAAGGAATGTTTTGTACTGTGCCTGTACCTGTACTGTAACTGTTCTATACCTGTAGTGTACCAGTATCTAAACTGTACCTGTACTATGCCTGGACAGATATGATGACATCCTGGTGAACGGGCTTCCTGACTGGCGGCAGCCAGTCTTCTACTACAGACGAGTGAGAAAGATGAGTAACTCTGAACTGGGCTTCCTCCTCTTCCTGATCCTCACTATTGGACACTACGCGGTCATCTGGTCCATCTACCTGGAGAAACAGCTGGTGAGACAGCCAATCAGAGCAGAGCCTCAAAACAGACCATGTCATGTGACCTGGTGATAAATCTGCCTTATTTCCAGGACGAGTTGCTGAGTAAGAAGAAAAAAGATAAGAAGAAAAAGCTGAGCTCCAGACCAGCAGAGGAGCTCAGGTTTATCGGCCAGGATCGGACCGACAGGTACATCTATGCCATCATCTCCACAGGACTTCCTGATTTGTGTTATTTTTTAATGTTTATTTATTTCAGGGTTCACGACCGACCTCATTGGCAGGACATCCTCCCTCTGAAGCTCAGCATCTGGATGTACCTGTCTGTCAAAAATCTGCCTCAGACCGTGCAGGTAGGATGGAAAGCTATTATGAACCATGTAAAAAGGTGGAGTGTTCTCAGACCTGGTCCTGGTCTCAGACCTGGGGCCTCATTTGTAACCGTTGCGTACGCATCTTTAATACCCCATTTTGTGCGTACACCACATCTCACGCAAATGTTGGAGAGAATGTCCACTCTAACTCTGACCCATGCGTACGAACATTTTGGCGACGGGAAAGTGGTGATGCAAACGTGAGGTGTTGATTCATGATCCACTTCATCATTAACATTAAAACCAACAGCGTTATTTGTGTTCGCGCGACATATTAACCTTCAGTTGTAACGATATAAAATAACTTTAAGCAAATTACAGTAAGACCGCACAAGATAAGATAATCCTTTATTAGTCCCACTATGGGGAACTTTGCAGTATTACAGCAGCAAGAGTCAAAAGACATCAGCAAGTACCAAGTAACATGCAATACTTAAGTGTAAGGAATATAGAAAAATATGAATGTAGTTAAACCAGTATATACAGTGTAAAGACAGGAAAAAATAGGGTTAGGGTTAGAATATTTACAGTGACGAAATTGCACATGAACCGTTGATATTGCACAGACGGATGAATAAATTACTGGGAGCAGAGCTGGTTGTTCAGTCTTTCTGCTGCAGGAAGAAACGACCTGCGATACCTCTCCTTCAGACACTGAAGGTGAGGGAGATTCCAAGTGCTGTGATGGTGTCCTGCAGGGGGTGGGACTGGTTGTCCATCAGAGAAGACCGCTTCATCCTCCTCTGTCCAACCACCTCCACTGGGTTAAGGGGATATCCCAGGACCGAGCTGGCCCTCCGAATCCGTCTGTCCAGTCTCTTCCTGTCAGCAGTTGAAATGCTGCTGCCCCAGCAAACTATTCCAAAGAAGATGGCAGATGCCACCACAGAGTCATAAAAGGTCTTCAGGAGCGCCCCCTGTAGTCCAAAAGACCTCAGTCTCCTGAGCAGATACAATCTGCTCGGGCCCTTCTGAAACAGTGCACTGGCATGATCAGTCCAATCCAGTTTATTGTTCTGGTGAACACCCAGGCACTTATAAGAGGTCACTAACTCCGTTTTGGATGATTAAAAAATGTCCCGGCCGAAACGACAATTACCCTCAGATTCTAACGGTGTGAAGCAATTCTCTTTTTGCCTTCACCTTCCAATCTGACCAGTTTTATTTCAGACACTGTCCTTTCTGTCATATTCTGCATTAATGCAGCAGCAACCACTTTTATTTATTAATGACATCACTGCTGCAGCCATCTAACAATCTGTCTTTCTCCACTTCCACTTCACTCACAAGCCCCTTGATGTCAGTGTCAGAGAAGTAGAGCTTCTTCTTCTCAACGCTTGATGCCGTGATTCACAATAGAAACCTATTGGTCAGCAGCCTAATTTTATATTCAATATTTGCTTTGACCATTTATGGGCATGTAGAGGGCAGAATTATGAGGCAGATCCAGGAACGCACATTTCCAGGTGGAGTGTGATTTATAAAGGGAACAGTGCTCACATACACTTTTAGTCTGAATCCTACACACTGTTTTATAAATGAAGCCCCTGGTCTCTGTGTTTCAGGAGGTGAAGAAGTTCTATGAGGACTATCAGCAGATGAAACAGCAGCAGAGAGAAGAAGCTGAAGCCGAACACGAAGCTGTGACCAGTAAACACTTTTATATCTTTTCACTCCAGGCTGCCATAGTTTCTCACAGACTCAATGTTCTTTCCAAATGTAACAACTGCACCTGAACGCACCACCTGATCACATTCTCAATAATGAACCTTTGTCTCTGGTTAAACTTTCATCTCATGTCCACCTTTGCTTCTTCAGGAGAGAGGAGACCAAAGGTCAAGAAGCCAAAGGAGCCAAAAGAGTTTCCAGTTTACAAGCCATCATCTGAGAACCTGAACTACCAGAGCTATGACCAGACCTCATCCATTGAGGAGATCGAAGACCAGATGGACGTCTGGCTGCAGGACAGCAGAGGCACTAGGAAGAAGGTGTGATGTTATTGATTATTAATCAGTTAATATAATGTCCTCAGACTACCAACAGGACCGTAGTGGACTATCGCTACTGGAATTATGTTTGTGTCTGTGACCTTAGGCTGCAGACTGGACGGAGGACGAGCTCAGTCTCCTCAGCAGGTTGATGGTTAAATTTCCAGGAGGAACGCCAGGTCGATGGGATAAGATCGCTCATGAACTGGGACGATCAGTATCTGAAGTAAGAAACTAGTTTGCAAAATTTTAAAATCGGTTTGATCCACACCTTGTACAGAGTCAGTGTTGAGGACACACCCATCAGAACTGATATCAGTTTTATCAGCTTTTGTGTTTTTAAGATGATTGAATTACACCCGACTGAGTTTGGTACAAGGACTGAAGGACTCCAAACACCTTCTCCAAGTCCACTGAACACATTTAGACTGGAGAGAAAAACTGTCATTAGGGTTAGGGAACTGGCTCACTGATCCAGGACCAGAATAGAATCCACATCAGTACTGAATCTGACCTTCAACAATCAGCCAGGGTCTTGTCTCTGACAGAAGCTCTCATAGTGAGACTGAGACACTTAAGCTGTTTTCAGACATGACCTCCAGGTAAAATCTGAAGAATTGTCTCCAGAGTTTGTGTTTCACAGCTGAACAACACAGCAGCAGGTTTTCTGAACAGACTCGTTCACAACAGCATCAGATCCTCCTCCTGGTTCAGGTGAGAGGGGGGGCAGCCGGGTGCAGCAGACAGAGACAGGAAGTGACGTGTGTGTGTCTGTTTCAGTCTGTATATTTACAGTCTGTTTCGTCCCCGCAAACCGAACACAGTTCAGTTCAAACAGCAAGAAACAGATACAAACAAAAATAGTCCGTTCCGGGTTTTACTGTGGATCTTCATAAACCAACAACTCAGGAAAGAGAAGCATCCATGTTGCTTTAATAACAGCGTTCATATATACAATATGTTCAGGACACTCACGGTACCGTTGATGGTCCAGTCGATCATATGCCGGCCGGCAGCTCCAGGGAAACTCCATTAGGAATAAATCCACCAATAATTTCCTCCTGACTCCGGCTTTAAAGACCAGGTGTCTGATCTTGAGCTGCGACAACACGCAGACTTTACAACGCACTTTAGTAAAAGTAAAACAGACGATCCTCTCAGACCTCCACACTCATTGCTCTGAAGATACTGGTCACTTATGTGATAGTTCAGATTACACTGGGTTGTGATTGGATTGGAGTGTAAATGGACAACTTGGATTATAACTAGTTAGAATTATATTGTAGATATCTGAAACTGAAATTATAATCATAATTAAGTTGCAGATGTCTGTAACACATATAGAAACGGCATTGTACAAGATGACGTTGCTTTTCGAATCAATTGCTGGAAAGGGTCAAATGTAGCTTTTATCTTTTTATCTGATTGATAATAAATTAATCGAAAAATAATCAACAGATTAATTGATTATAACAATAATCATTAGTTTTAGCCCTAGTTTAAATTGTAGCAGGTCAGAGACAAAGGCTAAATAGTTCTTAAAAGGTTCCAATGTTGAACCAGCACTAGCGCTCTGTTCACTGTGGTGGAAAACTTGTGCCTTTCTCTCTGAGGAACTCTGGGCTTCTGTCCCAGTGTTGAAACCAAACATCTGCTTTCACCTTGTGTAGTGGAAGCCTCCAAAGAGGAGGCAAATGTTGTCTTTCAAAACAGAACTTTTACTTGCTTTTGAATGTGCAGTGTTACAAAGAGGAAAATAAACGGTGAAAAACAGTTTGGGTGAGCAGGGAAAAATGGGGAGGAGAGGAAGACCAGGAACACTTGTGCAGCATCAGGTATCAGCTCTGAGTAGTTATAATGAAAACAATAATAGTGTAAGGAGGTTATTGATTATTAATGATAGCAGCAAGAGTTCATATAGTATTTAAGTAATAAAAGGTATGATTGTTATTAATAATAATAATAGTTATCCTGCAGCTCTGGAGTCGGAGATACCTGCAAAGAGAGAGAGAGAGAGAGAGACTATGGGAGGAAAAAGACACATAGTTAAATAGATGAATGTGGGGAGAAGTGCTCAGTGCATGATGGGAGTTCTCCAGCAGTCTAGACCTATAGCAACATAACTAAGGGATGGTTCAGGACTCACCTAAACCAGGCTTTATCAAAAAGGGACGTTTTAAGTTTAACCTTAAATGTAGAGATGGTGTTTGCCTCCCAAACCCAGAGTGGGAGCTGGTTCCACAGGAGAGGAGCCTGGTAGCTGAAGGTTCTTCCCCCATTCTACTCTTACAGATTCTTGGAACCACAAGAGAGCCTGTGTTTTGGGAGCGAAGTGATCTATTTGGATAAAATGGTGTTATGAGCTCTTTCATATATGCAGGGGCTTGATATATCAGGAACCAAAATAATCTGTTTTCTTCAACAGGTGACGACCAAGGTGAAACAGGTGAAAGACAATGTGAGCCACACCTCAGGTAAACTTTTGCTGTTATAATAGCTGGTTCTCCTGACAAGTTCTATTGTCATTATGAGGTTCCACTGACATTATGCTCTACTGACAGGATCAATCAATCAATAAAATTGTATTTGTAAAGCCCATATTCACAAATCCCAGTTTGTCTCAGAGGCTTCAACAAGGTGAGACGTCCTCTGTTCTTAACCCTCAACAAGAGTCAAACTACTAAAACCTTTAACAGGTAAAGAAGGTAGAAACCTCAGAGACACATGTGAGGATCCGTCTCCCAGGACGGACACAAGTGAACAGATGTCCCGTGGAACAGAGAACATCAGAGAGATCAGAGTATTTACAGCTTTGATTAGAATAAACACTTTGTAGCTGAAGGTCAATGAACTGATGGATTATTGTCAGTAATGGTCGAGTATCTGAGGAGAAATATTATATATCAAGCAGTCTTGTTGTGATCATAGTCCACGGTCAGCAGCCACCACGATCAGGATCCACCTGGTAGTTTCAGGTTCTACTGTCAGTACAGGGATCTGGCGTTCTTTGTTTCAGGTCTGGTGAAGCTGTCTGAGCTGAAGAGCCCTCTTCCTGTGAGGGTACTTACGGTTGCTGACAGCGTGATGACTCAGAGGGTGGGTGGGGCCTGTGAGGAAGAGCAGGATGTAGAGGAAGCTCTGGCTGTGCGCCAGAGGAATAAGAAGTCCTCTGCAGACGGGGGAGGGGTGAAGCTCAGAAGTCGTCGGCAAAGAGATTTCGACCCTGCGGCTGTGGAAGAAGAGGATGAGTCAGAGCCTCAGGAGAACAGAGACGGGGCGGATCCTGCCGCTTGGACTCAGAACCAGCAAAAACTACTGGAACTTGCTCTGCAACAGTTTCCCCGTGGAACCATAGAACGCTGGGACCGCATTGCCAGGGTGGTTCCTGGGAAAACCAAGGTGAGAACTGACAGAAAGCAAGTCTACATATTTACCATCATCTGCTTTCAGGGGCAGTAAACTGGTTCATACCTGGGTTATATAAAAGTGTAGAAATGAGACCAGGACAGAACATGAAACACGTTCTACTTTCTGTTCTAACGTGTTCTTCACTGAACCTCAATCATTCTGTATGTAACCTGATCTCTGTTGTTTTTTTATTCACACCCATTTAAAAATTAAAAATAGCAGATAGCTGGTTTTCGTTTGCCTTATGAACGTTTGTTTACTTTCAGGAGGAGTGTATGATCCGTTACAAGATGTTGGCTGAGCTGGTTCAGAAGAGGAAACAGGCCAAGAGCTGATGACCCCTGATCTCCCATCAGACTGGTGAACCATGTGACCTGTCAGTGTTTATCTCAGTAGGGGAGCTGCCCTCTGATTGGACAGAATTACAATTCAGTTTTTGTATATGTTTGATGTCTCACCTGCTCAGGTGTGGTTTTAAAAAATTCAAATTAAAAAAAGGAAGCAGGTGACAAGTGTGAAGTCACCTGACCTCCCACCTCACAGCTTCATGTGCCTTAGCTCCATTCAGCATGCTGTCAATCAACTTCGGTTCCCCTCATCAATAAACAGTATTTATTATTTCCTGCAGTTTGATTTGTCTGCTTGTCGCTATGACAACTTTTAAACGACCAGTCAGCTTATTCTCCTTCCTTCTTATTGGTTAAAGGTCCAGTGTGTAAGATTTAGGTGAAAGGGATCTATTGACAGAAATTGAATATAAAATAATCCTATTGATGTTTTCACGAGTGTGTTTAATCTAAATTATACAAATTGTTGTTTATTTACCCTGGAACGGGACCTTTATATTGAAATACTTTATATTTACGTCAGGGGGGGGTCCTCTCTATGGAGGCCGCCATGTATCTTGTAGTAGCCCCGACTGAACAAACTAAACCCTTTTGAGTTTTTATGAAAACTGAAGGTTACCACAGGTTCTCTTTCATGTTTGGAAGGGGGGGGTTCAGCTGCCACATGACACTTCACCACTTTATGCTGCTGGTTAATAATTTTCTCTTAAAACATGATGGGAGCTGGCTGCAGTCAGACAGATGTTATCCAGCTGCAGCTGTGACAACACGTGTGTGTGTGTGTGTGTGTGTGTGTGTGTGTGTGTGTGTGTGTGTGTGTGTGTGTGTGTGTGTGTGTGTGTGTGTGTGTGTGTGTGTGTGTGTGTGTGTGTGTGTGTGTGTGTGTGTGTGTGTGTGTGTGTGTGTGTGTGTGTGTGTGTGTGTGTGAGAGATATCGCGATGACGATATAACTTGCGAAAAAATAACAAATGCTTAAGTATACAGTGTCAATGGCTTTCTGCTTTGGTTTCACTGCTATAGACACTGACATATAAAGAAAAGTATTATTTCCATTCCAACAACATGGTTTTATTTAAAGAATTTCACCTGGTTACGGACGTAGGGACCACGGAAAGCTCTCCACAGCCCGAGGGAGGGGACGCACAGGCCACCAGGTCTGGGGCAGACACCAGGGAGCGATGCATAGCTCCACTAAATCCACTGTGATCATTTGAGTCTTTTCATAAATGTTTGTACCATGAGAAGTTATTTTGTGTTACTTTTCCCTCAGGTCATAAATAAGCTATGCAATCAACCGCTCATAGTGATTTTTCTTTCTCTCTAGTCTCTTATTATTCTCTTGTTCCCACAATGATACACTGATGGAAGAATCCGTCAATGATCTGAATACCTTTAGTTTATAATCTAGGGCAGCAGGGCTCATCCGATTGGCCAAATATATTGACATGCAGAGCATGAATGTATGGCGCATGGATCAACATTTATTAGAATCTAAGCAGTCTTTTTACGGTTAGGCTTCACTAACCTTTGACCCATTGGAGGTGGTGGGACAGAGGAGGATGAAGCTGTCCTCTGATGGACAACCAGTCCCACCCCCTACAGCACTGGGCAGCTCCTTCAGCAATAGACTGATTCACCCTCTAAGGTATCGCAGGTTGTTCCTTCCTGCAGCAGGGTTAGGGTTAGGCAGCAGAATCCAATACAGTTGAAGTAACTGGTGACAGATTCTTCAGCTGTAATAAAACAGAAAAAACATAACATGCCTCGATATCTGCTCCTGTGATGTCAAGTATCCACAATCCCTGACAATCAAATTCCACAGGAAACGATGTCATTTACACCGTGTTTTCAGCCTAAATGTCTAAATTTAGGAATAGAAATAGCTTAGACGATGTATGAAGCAGTTTAAAACAATTCTCCTGGTATAAACCTAATGGATTCTGCAAATCCAGAATTGACAATTGGCTTGCAGCTGACGCACTTATGGAACTGGCTTCGGACGCTAAATTTGGCTAATAAAAAAAGGTAAAAGAAAGGTTATCAATCAATCAATCAATCAAATTTTATTTGTATAGCCCATATTCACAAATCACAATTTGTCTCATAGGGCTTTAACATGGTGTGACATCCTCTGCCCTTAACCCTCAACAAGAGTCAGGAAAAACTACTTAAAAATCCTTTTAACAGGGAAAAAAGAACGTAGAAACCTCAGAGAGAGCCACATGTGAGGGATCCGTCTCCCAGGACGGACAGAAGTGCAATAGATGTCAAGTGTAAAGGAGAACATCAAGATAAAGGTTTTAGCAGCATTGATTAGGGTAAACATTTTGAAGTATAACTGAAGGTCAGTGAATTGGTGGATTAATGTCATTAATGGTCAAGTGTCTGAGGAGAAATACTATGTATCGAGCAGTCCTGCTGCAATCATAGTCCATGGTCAGCAGCCAGCAAGATCATGATCCACCATCAAGATCGGATGCCACTATAGTCCACAGTCATTGTCCACTGCCGCCATTAGGATCCATCATCAGCTGCCACCTCGGTCGTGGTCCACTACCAGTATCTGATGCCAACACGATAAAGGATCTGCCTTTGTTATCACGATCAGCCAGCACGATGCAGAATCGTGCTGGCTGACTTGGTATTAAACTCCTATTTGGTTAAAATTGAGGAATGTTGTACAAATATTAAAGAAAGTACAACTGAAATTGAGAATTCTGAGGCCATAGACGTTTTTTGTAATAAATGGGAATTTTTGAAATATAAAATTAGAGAATTCTCTACAAGATTCAGTCAGGAAAATATTACGCAAAAGAGAAAGGAAAACAGTAACTTGTTTTGTGAAATCAGTAAGTGTTGCAATGAAGAAGAATTGAGTAATAAAGATAAAGAACTAATGTCACTACAGGCCAAATTAGATATGTTTCTCAAAAGAGCCTAAAAGAAGACTTTATTTCAACAATCTGCAAAAGAGAAAACAAGAAAATAAGGCAATAAACTGATAAATGGAGCAGAATTCAAAGACGAGACTCATTGAAAAATATGTTTTCCAGTTTACTGTCAAAACAAAAAACTGAGATTTTGTGAGTCAGATTCAAAAATAAAAGAATCGTAGGTGTTATTTTGAAACTATCATTGAACTAAGCCCGAGGCTCTGATGGACTCACAAATGAGTTTTACAAATTCTTTTGGATAGATGTCAGGAATTTTTTGTTCAAGGCAATACAAGAATGCATAGGAACAAAAAAGAACTAATGCCAAGCATGAAGCAAGGCTTAATTAAACTTATTCCTAAGCATGGTAAGAACAAACAATTATTACACAATTTAAGACCGATTACATAACTAAACACTGACTATAAATTGCATTCTGGGTTTGTTGCAGCTAGAAAAAAAGGCCTATCTCAGATGTTAAGTGAAACACAATCTGGTTTTCTAGGTGGTAGATTTATTCACAATAACATAAGACTTGTCCCAGACTCAATTAATTATCGTCAAACATTTCCAGAGTGGATTGATTGTATTCTTCTTATAAAGCTTTTGACTTGGTTAAGCATCCCTTCATATTAGAAACTCTAAATCAATTTGGCTTTGGACAGAAATTCATTGATTAAATTGGCATGTTGTACAAGGACATTTGTGTCTCCCTGGTGGAAGTGGCTGGAAAAGGAAATATGGGCTGTATCTCATTTGATGGATGAATCTGGTAATTTTTTATCCCACAGAGTTTTTTGTGACAAAAACAATCTCCTGTGCCAAGTCAAAGAATATGATAAAGTATTAAAGGCTATTCCAATTACCATCAAGTCAATGATTCATACAGAAACATTCAACCAGAGCAGCATTAGGGCTGCCTCTGTGACGTCACAGCTAAGCTCTGATTGGCTGAAGGCTTCTTATGTTTATATTGTAAGAATTCAGATGTTTTCTGTATATCCATAAATGTAATGTGTTATAAACTGAACCCTCTTTTTGCAAAAAAAAGGTCATATACAGGAACAATATCCAACTCTTACCCCATAATTATAACTATATATATCATACGTGATTATATATACTTATACGATTGTGTGAATATATAATATTAACCACCGACAGTGCTGTTGGTTTCTCTTTGTTTCTGTTATCTCGTGTTTGTCTTATTTTCTATTTTCTAATGTGCTGATTAATGAAAATGTTTCTCTATAAAGACAATGATAATTTTCTTCTTCTTTCACGTTACAATTTTGATTTTCGGATGAAACAAAGTCCTCAGTCAACTTCGTTGTACTTTGTTCAAAAACAGGAGGATTTTAATGTGCAACTAAAAAATCAAAAGCTGAGATCGTTGTTCTCGTCTCTGACGCTACGAGAAGCAATGACGTCTCTGTTTTAACTCCGCCCCTGCTGATGACATCAGAGGATCAGACAGTCCAACACACCTTTTTTGAAAATGCTAAATATAAATGGAAACAAAATGACAAACTGAAAAGTAAAACCTGCTTTTTATCTTTAATTTATTTTACTGAACGTTAATGTTCATTTATAGATTTGCACTTTGATTTTCATTCTCACTTGGGCAAATGTCTGTTACTTCAAATTAAAACCTGGAAATGAAAAAGGGTTAAATTGTGAATATGGATCTGAATTTTAAGTTTTCTTCTTCTGGGGTGTTTTTCACTTCACAGGTGTGTTTACGTGTTTCAGTTTAATGGCTCACTTTGTTTTTCTTCATGACGTCATACTAGAAGTCTCACACCTTCTCTTACTTTTATTTTTTATTTTGAAATATTCTTTAACTTCCACGTTAGTTTAGTTTCAGGTCGAACTGTCAGAAAACGTCACAGGAAGGGGTGCTCTTATTCTGAAAATCCTCCCGGAGTCTCTTCGTCCCTGTCAGCGGAGCCGAAGAAGTCTCAGCTAGCTTTAGCCGTTAGCCGGTAACACACACCTGGAGAGGACCCGCGGGTTAAAGTCCACACGTCACAACTGCTGTGAGTGTACGTCACGTGATTTACGAATGTTTTAACTTGTTTCTGATCGAAGTAACGTAATAAACTGCTGAGGGGCTGAGTGACGTCACAGTGATAACAGTTAGCATCAGAGCTAACAGTCGAACTGTGATTTACTTATTCTCACCAGTAATGAATCGGTTTGTTTAAACTGATTCAATCAATCACATGTTATTAGTCTCATATTCCCAGTTTGTCTCACAGATGTTAACAAGGAGCAACTTCCTCTGTTCTTAACTCAACAAGAGTCAAACTACAGAGAAACTTAGTGATCAGTGAATAAAGCTCAGAGTCACGTGTGAGGATCCTCTCCCAGGACACAAGTCCAACAGATGCTGATGGAACTGAACACATCAACAGGATTTACTACATTAATGAGAAGAACCAGTTTGTAACATCATGGAAAGTAAATGAATTGAGGAGTTTTACTGATTCAACGATCAGTTGAATCTGGTTTCAATCTGATTGACGTTCCTGTGTCACTGTGTCTCCTCAGGTGTGATGCTGTCATGTCTATGCAGGTGGCAGTACAGGAGAGGATCGGCTCTGCTCAGGTGTTGCTCCAGCGGGCAGAGCAGCTTTGTCCGGGTGTGGAGGGTCACCAGAAGCTCTGTGGTAAACTGCGAGCCGAGCTGCGCTTCCTGCGGCGGGTGGAAGCCGGAGAGCTGCAGGTCAAAGAGTCTCACCTGCACAGCACCAACCTGACTCACCTGACAGCCATTGTCGAGTCAGCCGAGAGTCTGGAGGACGTGGCGGCTCTGCTGCATGTCTTCACCTACCAGGATACCTTTGGCTGCCGCCAGACGCTAGTGGTGGACGTGGTAGCGAATGGGGGACACACCTGGGTGAAGGCAGTGGGTAGGAAGGCGGAGGCTCTACACAACATCTGGCAGGGGCGGGGTCAGTATGGAGACAAGAGCATCATCAGTCAGGCGGAGGACTTTCTGCAAGCCAGTCGCCAGCAGCCTGTCCATTACCGAGACCCCCACATCGTCTTTGCCTTCTACAACGGCGTCTCCTGCCCTATGGCGGACCGACTCAGGGACATGGGTGTCTCCGTGCGTGGGGACATTGTAGCTGTCAATGCTGTGGCGGCAGAGGAAGGCAGAGAAGAAGAAGCTGAGGAGGAGGATGGGGAGGCAGCAGAAGAAGACCATGAAGAGGAAATGGAGGCGTGTGAGCTGACCCGCGTGGACCGTGGCACAGTGGTGGCCAGCCTGGCGTTTCCTGTCAAGGTGCAGGTGGAGGAGTGTCAGCGGGTGAACCTGGACATCACCACACTCATTACCTATGTGTCATCACTGAGCCACGGCCGCTGTCACTTTACCTTCAGAGAGCCAGTGCTGACGGAGCAGGCCGCTCAGGAGCGCTGCCTGCAGGTGCTGCCGCAGCTCGACACCTACATGTCAGGAAAGGAGCTGTTCGCCTGCCGCGCTGCTGTTTCTGACTTCCAGCTGATCCTGGACACGCTGGGGGGGCCGGGCGAGAAGGAGCGTGCTGAGAAGTTGCTGGCCCGCCTTCACCTGGTGGATGACCAGCCATCAGAGCGAACTCTGCGTCTCACACCCAGTGCCAAGGTCAACCAGCGCTCGCTCACCATCTTTGGGACTGGAGACTCGCTGAGAGCCGTTACCATGACGGCAAACAGCCGATTTGTAAGGGCGGCAGCCAATCAGGGCGTCCGATACAGCGTGTTCATCCACCAACCACGTGCCCTGACGGAGGGCAAGGAGTGGAGGGCCACACCCATCTGACACAGAGACTTCCTGTGAAGGGACTGATTGGAGTTTGATTTCAGTTAAATAATATGAACCTGATCAGATGACTTATATTTGTGTTCATGAATTAATTATCTATATTCACTGATCAATAAAGCATCACAGTCACTTCCTGCTATTCTGTCACATGATGTCAGATGTTCTAACATGACCAGGGGCCTGTACCAGGAAGTGAGTTCAACGTATCCAGGATATCTTTCAGTTATCCAGCTGAACTCGACCTAACAATCAGACAAGTGGTCACATGATGCTGGTTTAATCTGTTGAGTTAACTCAGCTGTTGTTCTGGATATGAGGGGGCGGAGTTTACTGCATATGACCAATCACAGACAGGGACAGTTTGACTGACAGCAGAGCCGAGGATCAAACTGTTGAATAATAAAAATCTGAGCAGAACAAACATCCAGAATAAAAGAAACAGTTCCAGCTGCTAAATGCAGGAAGAACAGCTGGTAAAACATCTGGGATTGTTTTTATAGTAAAACTGTTCATGAACAAGAGCAGATCTGAATCTAATCTCATCTGTTTCCATCACATGTCATTTATATGAATTCTCATTGTGTGTTTGACAGTTTTAGTCTTTCAGGTGAAACCCTGGAGGCTTCAAGCTCAGCTGCAGGAAATAAAACACAGACTGTAAAGAAGGAAGTCGACTGATTTTCATATCTTTACAATACAACAGGTACAACACTTGTATTTCTACTGTATTTTGATATCAGTACACACATGTACAATGAGGTTTGAAAACAAGTCAGATACTAAATGAACATAAGTAGAAAACCACAAAGAACAATAGAAACTAAAGAAAAGACCTTAATGTGTCAAATGTTAAATGTAGATTGAGTTTCTGCGCATCAGCCACAGTGAACAGGAAACTAGTGGAGCAGATGCAGTCTGTGGTACTGGGAGCACTTTACGGGTCAGGCTGGTTCTGTTGGGCTCCAGCAGCTGACAGAGGTTCATCCTCTGAGGAGAGTCTAGATCTTTCAGAAGCTCATCAGAGGAGCTCAAAGGATCTTGTGGGTCTCTGAAGACCCTGGTCCTCCTCAGAGACTCGAACAATCCACACCAGCTCCACAGATCCTCTAAGAACATGATGTCATGGTTCAAAGGAATTTTAAAAATTAGAGAAACTTTCACATTAAAGCTTAATGACTGATCTTTTATTGTGTTTTCAAGTGATTTATTTGTACCATCACTCGAATCCAGCTTTGTCTTTTAATTTGAAAAGCTGGAAGCGCATGTGGATGTGTCGTCTTTACATGAGAGCCTACAGCTGTTAGCCTGTTAGCCTGTTAGCAGGTGTATGTGGAGCAGAAAATGTCTCGAGTGAAAGCAGAGGACGAGCTGCGGACTCTGATGGAGGTGAGTCTCTAACTTTCAGTTTCTAATCTAACTTCATCACTCCAGCTGCTGCTACCTGGTTAGCATGTGCAGCTAACAGGGACTCTCCTTTATGACCCATTCATGGCTGTCAGGGTTAGCTTGATGCTAACAGTGTCCTCTCTGTCCCTCAGTGTAAATATGTGTTTCCAGAACAGACTGTGTTTGATCTGCAGCGGGTTCGAACCCTTTACTCTGATCTTCGACTCTATGTGGATTTTTATTGTAAGTATGGAACTTATTCCTTTACTTCCTGTCTGTTTCACAATAAAAGCACCTTGACAGACTGTACACCACAGGTCTTCAGAATCGGGTCTTGGTGGTTCCTGGTGGTCTTGGGTCTGATCCACCACGATCTGGATCAGATTACTTATAAATCAAAATAATAAATCTGTTTATCAAATATTATTGATTATTGTAGCCTTTGTTTGTCTTCACAGGTTTTCCAAACAAAGAGAAGAAGAAGCTGGTTTACCTGGCCGGGACACTTCCTGTTCACTATGAAGGTGAGACCACCAGGTGACCTGGTCTGACCTGGACTATGACCTCATGTGTAACTGGGGTATGAACAAAACAAGATTTGAAAGATGCTAACGCCACTTGACATAAGAATGTGCGCGCTTGTACAAACATGTTGGAGATGAGATGCAGACGTGACGTAAGATGAAGTCAGATCCACATAAACCTTAAAGCAGACGTGTTATTCCATAAGAACCTTCAATTGTAAAAGATGAAAACAATTTAAAGCAAATAACACTCGGATACAAATAACAGTTACAGAATGAAGAGATTCATAGTTTTTAATAATATTCTAACACTGTGTGTGTATACTTATACTACTTATATCTTTGTGAGGACTATTTTGAGCATAGACCCTACCGAGTGAGGGCATTTTGAACAGTCCGCACTTTTTCAATGGGCTGTTTGGGGGTTAAGACTTGGGGTAAGAATTAGGTTTAGGCTAGAGTTAGGCATTTAGTTGGGTTGGGGTTAAGGTTAGGGGCTGGCAAATGCATTATGCCTATGAGTGTCCCCATTAAGATAGAAGTGCAAGACTGTGTATGTGTGCTGTTTGCAGTCTGGTCTGGATCAGTCTGGTTTTGTTGACTCTACAGGAAGTGAGTATAATATCCCAGTGTGCATCTGGCTTCATGAGACCCATCCAGTGTCCCGTCCTCGCTGTTATGTCTGTCCATCCGTCACCATGCTGATTAACCCGTCCTGTTGCTGTGTGGACGCCTCCGGCAACATCAGTTTGACCGAACTCAAGAACTGGACACTTGTAAGTCCCAGTTAGCATGCTCAGTCCACCTGGTTACACCTGTCCGGTAGCAGACTGTAGTAATCCAGATCCTGTCACTGCTGCTGGTCCACTAAACCAGGGCCAGGACAGAATCCGTCCTCCTGAATCTGAGGTTCTAAACATTTTATCTTAGGTTCTTTTCTGGTTCTTTAATGGATCTCTTATTAGTAGGGCTGTCAAACGATTACAATTATTAATCAGATTAATCACAGGGTGGCTGTGATTAATCACCATTTCTAAATGCCCGAAAAATCCCAATTTGTTCTGTATATTGTTGTGGGAATGGAAAGATAAATGACAGAAGGTGGATATATACATTTAACATTTGGATTCAAATGATTTTAGGATAGGGTTAGGGTTATTAAGATTGAAAAATAAAATAAAATCAAACTAAAACATACCACACCATAATTAAATGTGCCTGTCTCTTTGCTTTGCCTCTGAGCAAACATAGGATGATGTGATTTAGGGTTAAATCACATCATCCTAACCTAACCCTAACCCTATTTATTAAACTCAAGGAACCTTTATCCTAAACAATTGAGGCATCTTAGCCTTTGCTCTTTTTTTTTTTTAGCAAATATAGGATGGTTGAATAAAACTCTTTTCTTTTCTTTTTAAATCAAACAAACCACCAAACCTTTACACAATTAAATGTGAAATCTGAATCTGAGCCCATCTGCAGAAGCAGTGTTGAGCCAGTTCACACTTAAAAAGAATGAGTTCCCAGTTCAGTTCATGCAGATGAAGATGAACTGGTTCAGGTTCACAGTTCATGTTTTATTGGGAGGATTCAGGTGACAAACGTCCGGTCGTGTGTTTGGTTCTGAGTCGATGGAGTCGGATCGTGTCTGCGTGTCGCTCATTCTAACACTGAGTCCTGACTGAGCGTCTCGTGTTGAACTGAACATGTTGACGAGTCATTTTCATGATGTTTCAATGAGTCTGATAAACTGTGGAATCAAACCAACACTCAGTGACTTCCTGTGCTGATCAGGTCCTGAGAACTAGTGATGAGTGTGTATTAGTTCCAGTGAAGCCGAGTGGAGGAGGACACAGAAACTCCAGCTCGGTACAAACCAGCTTCTGCTCTGATCCTGAAGCAGCTGAGACCAGAGGAACTCTGTGTTTCACTTCTACAGAGTCACTGAGCGGCTGCTTCAGGTGCACAAGCTGTGATCTCACTGCGTGTGTCTCTGAGTGAGCGAGTGGGGTGGGGGGGTACATGGAGCGGCTCATTCTATTAATGCGTTAATGTGTTAAAAAAATTAACGCTTTAATTCCACAAATGAATCATCCCGCGTTAACACGTTCATTTTGACAGCCCTACTTATTAGCTCTTTTTGATTTCAAGAACGAACTTAATTTCAAATTTGAATCAATATTTCCCATGAAACAAAGAACTTGTCATTGTTGCTAATGTTGATGTCACTTCCTGTCAGGGTGTGTCCAACCTATCACTGCTCATGTCAGAGATGAGGCGGGCCTTCCAAGTCGACACACCACTTTATGCCAGGTGTCCCGAACATGCCCTGCCCCTTGCAGATGGAAGGTCACACAGGTTATCACCACATGTGATGTTGATGATTGTTAAATATTATTATTATTGTTATCAAGTTTTTAATGCTCTGTGTCCTCTTCCTACAGCCTCAACCATACCTCCATCACCTCCTCTTCCATCACCTCCCCCCTTCTGTCTGCACAGAAAGGTAAACTTCTGTTGAAATAATCATATCTGAGCTAAATATTACCTTTTTAGCATGCTAACTGTATCATGCATGTTTGTTACGTGATGAAGAGGGGCGGCTGAGGGGGTAGAGTGTTCGTCCTCCAACCAGAAAGTCTTCCCCATCTGCATGCCGAAGTGTCCTTGGGCAAGATACTGAACGCCTAAATGGCCCCTCATAGATGTTGAATACACTAACTGTAAGTCGCTTTCGATAAAAGTGTCCTGACATGTAATGTAATGAAGCTCCTCCCCCTGTGTTTCAGCCAGTCAATGGGAGCAGAGCAGGGAGATGAGGGTGAGGAAGTCATACACTGAGGAGCTGCTGGGGATCGACTTCAGTGCTCCTCCTTCCTCCTCTAATCGCAGCAGCCTCTTGCTGAGCGCCACCTTCTCAGGTGAGACTGGACAGGTGAGCTCAGGTTAACAAGCTGACTGAGCTGAGGTACGCATGAACCACAGGAGACGAACCTCTCTCACAGACACACACGGCCTGGAGGATTCGGGAATCGAACCACAGTACCCAACTGGAATGATACTGACTGTACTCCACTTGGTTTTGGTTCCTGCAGGTCTCCCTCCAGAGCCCCTCAGCAGGATGATGGGGGCTCTAAGACTGGATGAGTCAAGTAGAGACCAACAGAGTGACTCACCTGAAAGGATTGTCAAATCAGAGGCAGCGAGAGACAAGCACGGAGCCGGCCCTGGACCACAACCTGGACGTCATCAGTACATGTGTCCTCAGAGTCAGTGTGAAGTAGCAGCTGGAGGGGGCCACATCAAGGTGAGGACGACTGTAGGTCTAAATCCCTCTCAGGTGTTGGTCCCAGTTAGTCTCAGTTCTCTGTCCCTCTTCAGATGGTGGACCATCTTCCGCCAGACCAGGCGGCCATCTTCCTGTCTCTAATGAGGATGGAGGGACGGAACTTCAAGCCCAGTGATGTCATGGAGGCGGTCCGACTCAACAGAGACCTGCCATCAGCTCTCAGGTTCCTGACTCACTGCTGCCCCATCTGTCAAGACCAGGTGACATTTAGCAAGGTGAGACCATGGACGTCTCAGGTGGTCTTCTCTGATACAGAAGTTTTCTTCTGTCAAGTTCCTCTTCCCTTTATTTCCTGCAGATCATCACCATGACTCACTGCTCCTGCTTCCTGTGTCAGACTTGTTTCAAAACGTTTTTCTCAGCGGCTATTAAAGAGCGAAGCGTCGACCAGCTGGTTTGTCCTCAGTGTGGCAGACCGGAGGTCAAAGGTCAGGGGGCGATGGTGGAGTCCATGGAATACTTCAACCTTCTGGACACTCAGGTGACCAGGTCACATGATCCGCTGATGCCTTAATCGATTTATTTAATCCATGGAAACGGTCGTCAAAAATTAAGGTCTTTCAGTTTTTTTGTATATTTTGATTGTTTGTGTGTTTGTTTGTTTGTTTGTGTAGATCCGTCACTTCCTGTCTCCTCAGGTTCATGAACTCTTCCAGAGGAAACTCAGAGATCGAGCTCTTCAGGAGATGAAGAATTTCTGCTGGTGTTCTCACGTAAATTCCTTGATTCATAATAAATAAACAAACAAAAACGTCCTTTTGGACAAAATAATCCTGTTTGTTTTTGTGTGGGGACCCAGTTTTCAGTTATAGTGGACAGACAGATCAAAGATGTCTTCTCATGGGGTTAGGGTTACATGAACTTGTGTGTGTGTGTGTGTGTGTGTGTGTGTGTGTGTGTGTGTGTGTGTGTGTGTGTGTGTGTGTGTGTGTGTGTGTGTGTGTGTGTGTGTGTGTGTGTGTGTGTGTGTGTGTGTGTGTGTGTGTGTGTTACAGTGTTCGTTCGGTATACTTCATGAAGCTGAGCGACTGAGGATGGACTGTCCCAACTGTAAGAAGAGTACCTGCTCTCAGTGTAGATCACCTGTAAGACACACACACACACACACACACACACCAGATGTAACTGTATCATTGTACTGATACAAAACAGACGGGTTTGCAGCCATCACTGTGACTCATCATGACATCATTGTGACTCTATGACATCACTGGGACTTACTATGACAACATTGTGACATTACTGTGACATCACTGTGACCCATTGTGACATCACTGGGACTAACTATGACAACATTGTGACATCACTATGACAACATTGTGACTCATTGTGACTCATTGTGACTCATTGTGTCACGTTTTTCTGTTCCTCAGTGGTCCCGTCATCATCAGGGTCGGTCATGTGATCAGTTCAGACTGTGGCAGCAGCAGAACAAGTCAGACGACGCCACACTGCTCAGCTACAACAGCATCGGTACGAACTCTGCAACCTGAACCCGGGTCCCTGAGGCCCCTCCGGACCCTAGAGCCCAAGCTGTAACTGAACATTATAGATCTTCTCTGGTTCGTGGTGTTGTCTCTGATGTTTAAGAACCAGATCATAAACTGTCCCAACTGCTCTTATCAAACACTGGGGGAGAGAGAGTGTGTTTGTGTGTCTATCTATACCATCGTGAGGACATTTTGTCTGGTCCTCAGATTCAAAGGGCTGTTTGAGGGTTAAGACTTGGTGTTAGGGTTAGAATAGAATTAGGTTTAGGTTAGAGTTAGTTAAGTATTTAGTTTTGATGGTTAAGGGTCAGGGAATGCATTATGCCAATGAGTGTCTTTACATCTATTGAAAGACAAGTGTCCTGTGTGTCTCTCTGATGTGTTGTGTGTGTGTGTGGTGTGTGTGTGTGTTTGTGTGTGTGTGTGTGTGTGTGTGTGTGTGTGTGTGTGTGTGTGTGTGTGTGTGTGTGTGTGTGTGTGTGTGTAGAGTGTCCTGGGTGTCTCTGTGTCTTCAGTTTGTCTAGAGGAGGTTGTCTTCACTTCACCTGCAGTCAGTGTCAACATCAGTTCTGTGGAGGCTGCAGTCAGACGTTCAGCCAGGGAGCGGTGAGTTCTACTGGTTCTACTGTTGATTGGTTCAGTTCAATTATTCGGAAGAATTAATAAAACTGAGTTGCTCTTCAGAACTTTCACTTTGTGTAACTTGTCACTCACTTGTCGTCGGGTGTCAGGTGCACCTTAAAGAACTTGCTCCAGAAAAATCACTTTGATATGATGTTATTTTTTTTCAGGTCTGTGGGTTCTCTGTCGACTGTGGAAACAAAGGTCTTCATGCCCACCACCCCAGAGACTGTCTGTACCACCTGAGAGACTGGAGTGTGAGCCGCCTTCACCTGCTGCTACAGGTCAGCAGACCTGACACTGTTGGACGGACCTGTTCCTTGTTGTGGACGTGAACTGTGCTTCTTTTCTAACAGTATTACAGAGTGTCTCCTACCTGGTTTGAAGCAGCCAATGGCAGCTCATCTGACAGCGGTCTGACAGGTGACGTCTCTTCTGCTTCTCAGGTGTGAACTGGGTTCCCTCACCTTTTTTTAACATGTTGGTTGGTTTTCAGGAGTGTGTTTGGTTTTGGAGCTGAGAGACCACGGCAGCTTGCGGGAGAAGCCATGTGGACGAGCTGCTGAATACAGAGGATACTGCCGGTAAGACTAAACTATCACCAACAAACTATCTGGGAGTAAACCACCATGGTGACTGATGCTGAAGCAGGTTAAGGCCAAGATAAGATCCAAAAACTACAAGAACTACTGACCAATCAGATCATAGGAAAATATGGGTATAGATTCTTCCAGCAGGTGTCAGTGCTTCTTCCCATGTAAAGAACTTTATTCACATCGTCACAGTAATTAACGACTCATGGTCGTGGTCAGTCAGTCAGTCAGTCAGTCTGTCTCCCCCCGTCTGTTCTGGCAGGTTGCACTATAAGGAGCATTTGGTGGAGTTGATCAACTGTCGCGGTGCCGACCCGGCCGTCCTCTTTAATGTGGCAGAGATGACAGCAGAGCTGCAGCGCTATCATGTCGCCGTGCCGACTCGGAAACCAGAGGAACTGGAGCCGCTGTACGCTCACCGTCTGCGTCTGGTCAGTGACAAAATAGTCATCATAAACACAAACCCTTAAAATGTCCTTAAAGGGATAGTTCACCCAAAATATGAAATTCCCTCATTATCTACTCACCACTCTGATGGAGGGGGGTGAAGTGTTTGAGTCCACAAAAAACTTCTGGAGTCTCAGGTGTAAACAGTGTTGCAGCAGAATCTGATACAACTGAAGTAACTGGTGACTTTTTCTTCAGTCGTAATAAAACGACAGAAAGAAAACACAACATGCCACAATCCGGCTCCTGTGGTGTCATCAAGTGTCCACAAGACCGACGTTCAAGTTCAACTCAAAGCGGCGTTATTAGTCCCGGTAACATGTAAACATACAGTAGGTGTGCAGCTTTCATGAATTCTCGTTGAACTTGGGCGAGAGCTTGTTCAGTGTGTGCGTATGAACGTGAAGGCGGCTCTGAGGAGACTATCAGAGACATTGAGCTGAACACTTGATGTCAATGACTCAGTTTCCAGTGGAGTTTGAATGTGGGGCTCGTGGACACTTGATGACATCACAGGAGCAGGATGGAGGCGGGTTGTGTTTTTCTGTTTTATTACGTCTGAAGCTTTGGTCACCATTGACTTCAGTTGTGTTGGATTCTGCTCTAACTCTGTTTACACCTGAAACTCCAGAAGGGTTTTGTGGAATCAAACACTTCACACACACCTCCCTCTCCCCTGTGGCGTTTTGGTTGTAATTTGATTTCTATATTAAAATTTCCTTTTCATTTCTTAATAAACTTATTTTTAGTTTAAACTCATGTGTGGACTTCTCTAATCTGTCCAGCCTTGAGCCAGGTTGTGATAAGTTGTTGTTATGGAGTTATTTATCTCAGAAATATTTTCATGAATGAAGTCAAATAGAACTGGACATACTCATGTTCAGGGGTTTTTAATTTAATTCCAGACTCTTAAAGGGTAAAAGTTGTGAAGTGACAGAAACCCCTTAATGTTTGAGTTAAGTGATTAACAGAAAAGTGAATTTTCTTGTGTCTGGTTTAAGTTTGTTATTTTTTATCGTTACTTTCAGCCAATCACTCAGTAGGATTTTCTCTGTTCTTTAGACTCTAGCGAATCAAGTTCCTCTCAGGAAGCAACCACGCTCACCACTGAAACTCCACGACGACCTTCACCCTCTGACCTCTGCTGTGACGACTGGAGGTCCGCCCCCTCCCAACACGCCACTCCATTAACTCCCGCCACTCCAGCTTCCCTCTGTGGCTTATGATTGGCTCACTGGAGTTCATAGAAACACACCCAGAGAAAAGTAAAAAGGACCAAAGAAATTCAAGCAGCCAATCAGAGTTCAGAAGTGCCATTAACTTCAACAAGTTAAATGTTAATGAGCAGAGACAAGTTCTAATGTGCTAATGATGCTAACGAGCTTCTCAGTACACAGTGTGGTTAACAGTAAGCATTTGTTAGCATTTGACCAACATTTGTGTGTTTTTATTCTTCTGCACTGTTTCAATAAAGGACATAATAAATATCTTTAAACATGGTTCAACTTCCTGTCTCCATGACAACCACAATAGGTAAATAGTGAAAGTCATTTTATTTGTCTCATATTCATAAATCACAGTTTGTCTCATAGATGTTAACAAGGATCAACTTCCTCTGTTCTTCACTCAACTAGAGTCAAACAGAAACTTAGTGATCAGTGAATAAAGCTCAGTCCCATGTGAGGATCCTCTCCCAGGACACAAGTCCAACAGATGCTGATGGACCTGAACACATCAACACAACAACAGGATTCACTACATGAGAAGAACCAGTTTGTAACTTCATGTTTAAAGTGTTTATACAGAATGTGTGATGGAGATGAAGGAGCAGAGGAACTGAGGACTTCCTCTCAGTGATGGTAGAAGATGTGAGGAGACATGTTGTGTATCAAGAGGTCTTGTTGTGATCATGGACCATAGATCATGATCCACCACCATGATCCATGGTCCATGATCACAGTCTGTGATCCACATCAGGATCCACGATGTGGCTGCAGCTTTGATCCTGGATCCACAAGTGATGGAGCAGCAGGACTCTGGTGAAGAAGTCACGTCAGTAACATGTTGATGAGACATTAATGTGATAAAGAGGGAGAAGAGGAAAGAGAAGCTCCATGTGTCACGTGACCCCGACATTCTAGACCTTCAGCAGCAGAACTAAGATCTAAGACAAACCTGGACCAGCTCGAACTATAACTTTATCCTAAAGGAAGGTTTGAATCTTCAACGTACAGAGGGAGTCTGCCTCCAGAACTGAAGCTGAGATGATTCCACAGGAGAGGAGCTTGATGCTGAAGCTCTGGCTCCTCCTCTGCTTTAGAGACTTTAGGGACGACAGCCTGAATTCTGGGAGCTCAGGGCTCTAGTGGTGATCAGGTACTATCAGCTCTTTAAGGTTCGATGCTGCCATATTATTAATGTAGGTGAGGAGGAGGGTTTTAAATTCTAAAAGGAACAGGAAGCCAGTGTAGTGAAGCTAACACAGGAGACATGTGGTCTCTGGTCCTGGTTCTCTTCAGGACACGTGCTGCAGCATTTAGGACAAACTGCAGAGTCTTTAACGACTTCCTGCTGGAGCCTGAGAATAAGGAATTACAATAATCACGTCTGGATGGAACAAAGGCCTGGACTCGTTCTTCTGCATCTTTTTGAGACATGATGTTTGAGATGTTACGTAAGTGGAAGAAGGCGGTCCTAGAAATGTGTTTTAAATGAGAATCAAAGGACAAATCAGGATCAAAGATAAGGGTAATGTCCTCTAGCACAGCTTCATCATTAGATAATGTGTCTCTGAGGTGTTTAGGGCCAAGTATCAGAACCTCTGTTTTATCTGAGTTTAATAAGAGAAGGTTTTTATGTCCTTGAGACATGAACTTCAGTTAATTGATGACACTGTTCTGGTTTTATTGATACGTATAACTGGGTGTCATCTGCATAGCAGTGGAAGTTTACTGAGTGTGTCCTGATAATGTTTCCTAGTGGAAGCATATATAATGAGAATAAAATTGGGCCGAGCACAGAACCCTGTGGAACACCGTGGTTAACTCTGGTGCACACAGATGACTCATCATTTATCGATCTGGTAAATAGGATTTAAAACCAGTTTAGAATTGGTTCCTTTATTTGCCTTTAAAATTGTATTCAGAAAAGTAATTTTTATTAAGGGCAGAATTACTTTAAGTAATTTTGTAGGAATGGGATCTAAGATACAAGTTGTGGGTTTAGAACATGAGATTATTTTGGTCAGCTGATCAAGGGTTAGGGGTTAGATTCTCAGCTGTTTCTGAGATTTCTGTTCTTGATGGTGTATTAGTGCCGACTGAGGGCAGGAGATGGTGGATTTTATTTCTAATAGTTAGAATATTATCATTAAAGAAGTTCATAAAGATATTGCTATTCAGTGATCGAGGAATACTGGTACATTTTCACTCAGTCCATTCTAAGAAATATGTTATCAAAACGTGCGTTTCATACTTCCTCCCCCGTATGAGTCATACGTTTTTTTGTGTTGGCATACTGTGATATTCTGTACTATCTCAGGTTCAAATTGTACCATCTTTTCCTTAAATAAATTTGAGAAGTTGAAAATTTTCCTCGATTTGGGTCACGGCTTGTCATTAAGGGGTGATGGTCCTGAAGCCAGACCAGTTGAGAACCACTGTCTGAAAGGTGTAAAATATGGGGCCTTTAACACCACATCCAGTTGTCACGTCTGTTTCTCAGAACAAGAGCAGGTGTAAACTCGTCTTCATCACTTGCTGCTGAATCTGTAAATCAGGTCGGACTGAGATCCTTCATCCTGTTTATTTCTTGTTTTGGTTGTTTTTGTAAAGAAATCTCCGGATTTACCACAGTTCCACCGGAAGTCTCATTATATATATATATTGAATGTTCACAGGTGCTGACGGTCGACCATGAGCATTGTACCAGTAAAATATTATCTAATTAAATTATGTTTAACATATTTAAATAGGGCAGTTTGAAGAGGTGTTTAAACTGGAAAGTGATTTGATTGATCAAGTTTTGGTCTTGCTCTTTATGTCTGGCTCTGCCCTCTCTGCCTAAGACTGCTGCCTAATGACGGCTTGTCTGTGCTGATTGATGATCAGCTGAGTGGTCGGCTGCTCACTTACTCCGTTGGTACCTCATGATTTTTGTGTGATGAATGAGGAAAACAGGACGACCCAAAAGAAGGAGCCAGGTGAAAGGAAATAACAAAAGGTGTCCTTTAATAACAGCAAAGGTACTTACAGCAAAAGGTCTAAGTTCAGAAATTCCACAAACAGAAAAACCCTTCCACTGGAAACCAGAAAAGACAAAAAAAGCTAAAGTGAATAGCAACGTGAGGACAAACACGGTGACAGGATGACAAGAGCAACTCAGGAAACACGATGAACGCAACGAACTGAAGCACAGACACGTATCTACCAACGTGAAACACCACGAACAGGTTTCACTTCATATACTTGTTGGACTGCTGTCCTCTACCTCGTGTCACGGCCAATCAATAATGATTCGTAATGCTTAATAATATCAGACAAACTTTACACATCACAAACCAAGTGACATTAAATCTGTTGTATAACCCACAATGCACTGCAGTTCTTCACACTTGTGGAGGTGGAGTGTCGTCTCTGGTTGGACTGAAGGAGTCGATCTCCTTGACGATATTCTCAGCGACGGTTCTGTTGTTAGCAGCAACGATTCTTCTGGACATCAGGTCGACGGTGCCTCCTGAACAAAGGTGAGAGACACTCAACGTCTGCAGCTGAAACCTCAACCTGCGACTATGTTCCATATTTACCATCCACGTCCATCAGGACTCCTCCGGCCTCAGAGACGATCAGCGAGGCGGCAGCGATGTCCCACACGTGGACACCGATCTCATAATAAGCCTCGACACAACCAGATGCAACCAGACACATGTTGATGGCTGCGGTTCCTGCGCTGCGAACCCTGGAACATGTGTAAACTGTGACTGATCTGAAAGTTCGTGTGTGTGTGTTACAAGTGCGTGTGTCAGGTGTGTGTGTTACACAAGCGTCTGTCAAGTGTGTGTTCCAGGTGTGTGTCAAGTGTGTGTGTATGGTGTGTGCCTCAGGTGTGTATGTCTCAGGTGTGTGTGTTCCAGGTGTGGTTCAGGTGTGTGTGTCAGGTGTGTATGTCTCAGGTGTGTGTCTGTTGTGTGTTACCCCTGCACAGGGAGACACAGGATGTTCCTCAGACTGGAGAAGATTTTGTCGACAGCTTCGACATCTCTGTTGGATCCGAACTCTGTGGCGATGATTGACTGACGAACGTCTGAGAAACAAAACACGTCAAGAGTCAGATTCTTGTCTCTGATTGGAACAGAGCATCATGACGTGTCATTTATCTGACAGGTGTCATCACCATGTTATTGATGTGGACATATTAATGATTACAGACCTTCCTGATCAGAAACCTGCAGCGGTTCTCCGTTACAGAACGCTCCCCTCCCTCTCCTCGCAGTGAACATCTTGTCTTCCAGACAACTGTACACGACAGCAAACTCACTCTGTCAGAGAGGAGAGACATAGAACAGTAGAACCACAGAGAACCTTCAGACTGTTCTACAACATCAGAACCATAGATGACATCCAGACAGAGTGTACTAGAACATCTGAACTACACAGAACCAGACTGATTAACTCTAGTACTGCTGTGGTCCTGTAGATGGCAGCACTGTATTGATGTGACCTCTTACCTGCTTTTTGACGTAGAAGCCAATGGAAACAGCAACAAAAGGGAAACTGTCAGAGACAAGAAGGTTATTAAAAAGGTCAGTGAGCGTTGTCACAGTAACAGTCACTAAACATCTTGATGACAATGATGCCATTAAACATGTTTCATTAATTAACTGACGCATGAACAAAGTTGGTCGTCCCATCGATGGGGTCGATGATCCAGGTGGGACTGTCTGTCAGGTCACATGTTTCACCTGCCGCCACTGACTCCTCCCCTATGAACCTGACACACACAAAGTTGATCTGTGTAATTATTTAAGCTTTCAGTCACACACTGTGAGGGGGGGGGGGGGTTCCTACCTGTGTGTGGGGAATTTCTCCCTCACTAATTGGATGATGAGATGCTCAACCTTCTGGTCAGTTTTCGTCACCAAGTCGATGGATGAACTCTTCGTCATCACCTTCCTGTCGTCACGCAGAGCCTCACGTACCACCTGATCAAAACACAGATCAATACACAGATCAATACAATTTCTGTCTGATCTGATGACGGATAAATATGACAAAAAATATATAAAAGAAATAAAATGACCTCTCCAGATTTCCGTGCGATGGCGACAGCATGGTCCATGGCGTTTTGCCAGAGGTCAGCCATTTTGTATATTTAACAAGATGCCACTTCCTGTTTTTGACCAGTGAAGAAAAAGCTAAAGGAACAGGAAATGTCAGAGTCAGAGATGATGTCACTTCCTGTCTCAGGACGAACAGAAATGAAACATTTGATGAGAAATGGAGGGGGTTCCAAGATGGCGGAGTGAGTAGCAGCTATTTTGCAGGCTCCGATAAAAAGTTTTGATAAAGTCCTTGTAAAGTAAATTCTTGCATCATGAAGCATGTGTCAGTCCGTCGATTTAGTAAGTTAAATGATTGTTGTTAGAACCAAGACGACTGAATAGTATGTTTGACCACGACTATAACCTGGCAGCTCTCCACAAGACGTGTGATGACGAAG
>NC_047167.1:24617356-24647356 GCF_009819705.1 Hippoglossus hippoglossus | reverse complement strand
AGAAGCCACACCCCCACACACACCAGCCGACTGTGGCGACGGCGCTCAAGCTGTGAGTTTTGTGCCTTGGTGGCCTGTACGATGACAACGTAGCGGTCAACACTGATGCATGTTAGCAGCAGCATGCTGCTGAACAGGTTTACCTTGTAGAGGGCGGAGTTGACCTTGCAGAGGGCACAGCCAAAATTCCAGCCATGTGATGCCTCGGCCGCCCACAGCGGCAGTGTGACCAGGAATAGCAGGTCGGCCACTGCCAGGTTCAGCAGGTACACATCTGACATGGTTTTCAGTCGCCGCCGGAAGTTCAGGTAGATCCACACCACAGCCAGGTTCCCTGCTCCGCCAACCAGGGTGATCATCCAGAAGAGCGGCGGCTCAAACAAACGCCTGAAGGTCCGCACCGGTGCCCGGTCACACAGCAGGTCCTCATACTCGTAGTAGTCATCAGTGGTGAAAAAGGATGGTACCTAATTGGAAGAGATGAAACACGTGAACTCACCTGCTGCATGTTTACCATGCATTGGTCAAACCAATCAATTACCTCATCAAATTCCAAAATAATCAATAACTAACTGAACCGATCGTTTCTTACCTCGGTGGTGAATCCTGTGATGTTCATGAAGTCATCCATGTGGTCATAAGTCAGATTCTTGTGGATGAGGTCATTCAGTGACCTTCACAGGAATCAATCAATCAATCAAGTTTAACAGTTTGAAGGTGTAGGTGAACTGCATTTTCTTGATGATGAACAGATGATGAACAGCTGTTGTGGGATAATAGTACACGAAGATACTCATCATTCATCCAAAATTCTGTTTCAGTTACAGACAGTTAGAGACAGTTACAGACAGAATGACAGACAGTTACAGACAGTTACAGACAGAATGAGAGACAAAATGACAGACAGAACTCACAGCCGTCTTTTCGTCTGTCAGTGTGTTTGTCGTTGACTTGGTGTCGGTTAAACCACAGAGTTCAGAGATGAGACAAACAGGAAGTTACAGCCTTAGGGGGAGGGGTCAGAAAACTGTCCCACTGAAACTTTTACTTTAAACGACCTTAATGAAGAGATAAAGTAATCCGTTAACTTACAGCTGAATGTGAAACAAGACACAAGGGATGAGTTAAGGTTTTATTAAAGAGTTAATAAGGTTTTATTTATTAGTTATTGATGAGTTATTAATTTGTTATTAAGAAATTATTAAAGAGTTATCCAAGTGTTATTCAAGTGTTATTAAAGTGTTATTAAAGTGTTATTAAAGACACACACACACTTTAAGGTCTCCTGAGTTTTTATTGATGATTTATTGATTGATTGCTATGACTGACCTCCAGTCGCTGACAGACGCTCATCAATACACAATATAAAACAGAGGTTAATTCAGTTTCAGTTTGTTTCTTAATTAATAATGTTTTTTTGATTGATTTAACCATGAACTGGAAACAGAAATGTATTCTTTTTTAACCTCTCCTGTCCTTCTAATCCCTCTCCTGTAGGTGGCGGTAGAGAATGGCCACGTTTCCTTTCAAATCGTAGAAGAAGAAGTAGAGGAAGTAAATAGTGTCTCTTCAGGTGAGTTTGTAAACGTGTTAAATTATATCTCTGTTTAACGTTATAACGTTTAACGTTATTGCTGCAACTGCTACTTCATTTCACCGTTAGCCGTTAGCTCCGTTAGCTCCTCCGTTAGCTCCGTTAGCCGTTAGCTCCGTTTCCTGTCGTGCTCATTCTGCTGTTGTTGAATCGTTAAACGTTCAGAGAAACATGAATGAAGTGAATTTAGTTACACACACACAAACACAGTAATTTTAATAGAACTGAGAATAAGATAAGCAAAGTTACATTAGACAGAGAAACTAATACTTAAATAAAGGGTCAGTAAGTACAAATGATAAAGGAGTAAGTAATACTGGATATTGCAAATGATATTGAATTCATATTATGATGAACAAAAACAGTATGTTAGTCAAATTGCACATTAATGGTGTTATTGCACATTAAAAAGAAAAAAGCAGAATTATATTGCACTTCTATTGTGTATATTTTAGGAATGATTTCTTATTGTCCGATTATAATCCGTGGTCCTCTCTGCAGAAGGAGGAGGAGTTATACAGTTTTTTATTCTTTAACTAATATTCTAGGGATTTGCTTTATGTATTGTTTGGTGATGAAACTCAGATATTATCGCTTTGATGAGATTTAAATAATTTTATTGTGAACATGTTTTGTATATCTGATGTTTCTGCTTCTTCTGTCCAATCAGAGGATAGCGGGCTGAAACCTGCTGATGTCGTGGTGATGTCATCAGTGAAGCAGAGGTACCGGGACATCAGCCCTGTCACTCTGCAGGTAGTGGGTGGGGCTGTGATCTCCAGTCTGTACTGTGGGGAGGTGGAGGGTCTGTCGGGGGAGGCGGGGGGGCTGGTGGAGTCCTTCCTGGTGGAGCTGTATCGGTGTAAACTCTGTCAGTTCACCTGCGGCCTCAAGCCTGCCATCAACAGCCACCTGCTGCAGAGGCACCGCCCCCCCGCCCTCGCCTATCTGGGGGAGGCTGATGAAGGGGATGGGGTTGAGGGTGGAGATGAGGCGGGGCTCCAGCAGGGAGCATCGCCCTATCAGCTGGACCTGAACGGACACTCGAAGCAGAGCAACGAGGACGAGGACTTCCTGCTCTACAACATGCTGGACAACATGAGCCCACCCACCTGTGACATCGGCACGGAGGGAGGACTGCAGGTTGCACACACCTGTGAGGTGACACACCTGAGACACACACACACACACACACACACACACACTCGCACAAAAGACAGTTGGATGTGTGAGACGTGAGATGTGTCTCTTCTCCTCATTAGGTCAGTACGCTGTTTGAGGAGGAAGAGGGGGAGGGGAAGGAGAAGGAGGGGGCGGAGTCCATCTTCCATCTGCAGGGGGGCTCAGTGGATCTGTCTTGTCACATCAACCCCCCCGCCACTAAGGAGGAGATGGCTCAGTCTGCTCACCTCATGACTCTCGGACTTTGTCGCATCTCAGCCGCCAGACATCCTCCCCCTCCTTCCCCAACCCAACACCTTCCTCCCCCAGAACGCCCCCCCCGTGCGTCCCAGGACGACAGGAAGCAGTGCAAGACAAACGGTCAACAGATGAGGACTCTGCTGCCATGTCTCCTGTGTCCTCTGATGCTTTCGTCCAGGCGGCTCCTGGACGTTCACATCCAGTCTCACCGAGCAGCCGGCGGCTTCAGCTGCGTCCACTGCAGTTGGACGGCCAACAGCTGGAATGACCTAGAACCTCATTGGAGGAGCCACTGCAGGAAGGTACGGAGGGAGGAAGAGGAAGAAGAGTCGGAGGCGGCGGCGGTGTGTTCTGTCTGTCTGAGGACGTTCAGGAATGTTGCATCACAAAACGCTCATCGCCACAGTAACTGCTCAGGTCAGTTCGTCTTCTGATGATCTATCAATAATCAGTCATCAATATTAAAATGATCAGTAATCAACAACTCGTTGATTCTTGCAGACAGATGGAAGAGCCGACTGATAAGACAAGCAGGAGGGAAGGAGGCGGAGCTT
Source organism: Hippoglossus hippoglossus (assembly GCF_009819705.1). Lineage (NCBI taxonomy): Eukaryota > Metazoa > Chordata > Actinopteri > Pleuronectiformes > Pleuronectidae > Hippoglossus > Hippoglossus hippoglossus. Next base: position 24,643,786 of record NC_047167.1, on the reverse strand, counting down.
ACAGACAGGTGGATGCCCGAGGAACTGTCATACAAAAACTTTATTGACATTGTTCTGATGACCCTCTCTGAGCTTTAAATTATCGTTCACTTCAGTATCAAAATCATCGAATGTCAGAATGTTCCGTTAACATTAAGATGTTTGTGCGACACAGACAGACAGCTGGCAGCCAATCAGACACCAGCCTGAGTGTGATGGTTCCTGGTCCGACTGGCAGGCGACATACTGGCTCACTGCAGAGCACCACCAACAGCAAGAAGAAGAAGACCAGGAGAAAGAAAAAGAAAGAAGAAGAAAAAGTGGAGACTAAGGAGACGGGGTTCTGCTGCTCACTGTGTCACAGGTGACTACATTACCCACAACCCCCCAGCCCACACATAAGAAAGCCTGCTGCTCCATATAAAGACAAGGCAAGTTTATGCTAAGATTTAGTAAATAAGTGGACTTGGAGACCAGCAACTGACTGAAACAACAGAGATTTAATTAGACAAATGAAATGTGGACCCTAACCCATGTTTTTCCAGATAGGATTCGAAGCAGAGCGTGTGGCGTGGGGAGTTAAATAGAAATAAAAGAGTGAAACTAACAGTGCAGTTTGAGAAATTAGTAATTGTTTGAGGCTGTGGCAACATTTTTAGCATTGATTTAAAAGAACTAAGATTTGCAGCTGACCTGCAATTCTCTGGGAGCTTGTTACACAAACGTGAAGCATAAAAACTGAACGCTGCTTCTCACTGTTTAGTTTTGACTCTGGAGACCGAGAGCAGATCAGTTTCAGACGACCTGAGGGGTCTGGATGGTTCAAAACGTAGCAGGAGATCATCTAAACCTTTCAGTGCTTTGTAAACCAACAGAAAGATTTTTAAGTCAATTCTTTGACAGACAGGGAGCCAGTGTAAAGATCTCAGACCTGGAGTAATATGATCCACTTTCTTGGTGTTAGTGAGGACTCGAGCTGCAGCATTTTGAATTAGCTGAGAGGCCTTTGAACACCATTACAATAGTAAGTCAGCTGAAGATAATTACATGGACAAGTTTTTCTAAATCATAGACATAAATCCTATAATCCTCGATATGTTCTTAAAGGGATGCTTCATCGAAAAATGAGAATTCCCTAATTATCTACTCACCACAGTGATGGAGTCTCAGGGGTAAACAGTGTAAGAGCAGAATCTAATACAATTGAAGTAACTGGTGACCAAACGTAAAAAACAACAGAAAAAACATCCTGCGAACGACTCCATCCGGCTCCTGTGGTGTCATCAAGTGTCCGTAAGCCCCGAACTTTAACATTAATACCAACATCGTTATTTGTGCTCATGCAACAAACACCTTTAATTGAAAAAGATATAGAAAATGACTGTCATGCGCACAGAGAGCACTGGAGATCACTTACAAAAAATACATAAAATGTGTTCACCTTCAAACCTCTATTTCCAAATAATGAGTGGAGGTTAGGATCCACTGATGTGTGAAGTAATCTGATTACTGTATAATTACTGTGTGATGGATGCACTGACACTGATGGAGGAGAACGTGATAGAAGGATGAGGAGGAAACAAGTGTTGAGTGACTTTGATGGTTTCCTGTCCCATGATGATTACTCATCATATATTAATCATTAAATTTAATTTAATTTGTATAGCCCATATTCACAAATCACATTCTGTCTCATAGGCTTTAACAAGGTGAGACATCCTCTGTTCTTAACTCTCGACAAGAGTCAGGAAAAACTACAAAAAAATAACTTTTAATAGGGGAAAAGAAGGTAGAAACCTCAGAGAGACACGTGAGGATCCGTCTCCCAGGACGGACAGAAGTGCAATAGATGCCACCTCGATCGTGGTCCACCACCACTATCAGATGCCAATACGATACAGGATCTGCCATTATGTTCACAATCTCTGATTCGCGTTCCATCATAGCAGCCGCGGCCCTTGATCTGGGGACGATAAGGCAAAGGGACTCCGGGGAAGAAGTCAAGTCAGTAACATGTATTGATGAGACATTAATTTCTTGATAATCTGATGTGATAAAGTGGGAGAAGAGGAAAGAGAAGCTCCATGTGTCACGTGACCCCGACATTCTAGACCTGCAGCAGCAGAACTAAGATCTAAGACAAACCTGGACCAGCTCGAACTATAACTTTATCCTAAAGGAAGGTTTGAATCTTCAACGTACAGAGGGAGTCTGCCTCCAGAACTGAAGCTGAGATGATTCCACAGGAGAGGAGCTTGATGCTGAAGCTCTGGCTCCTCCTCTGCTTTAGAGACTTTAGGGACAACAGCCTGAATTCTGGGAGCTCAGGGCTCTAGTGGTGATCAGGTACTATCAGCTCTTTAAGGTTCGATGCTGCCATATTATTAATGTAGGTGAGGAGGAGGGCTTTAAATTCTAAAAGGAACAGGAAGCCAGTGTAGTGAAGCTAACACAGGAGACATGTGGTCTCTGTTCCTGGTTCTCTTCAGGACACGTGCTGCAGCATTTAGGACAAACTGCAGAGTCTTTAACGACTTCCTGCTGGAGCCTGAGAATAAGGAATTACAATAATCACGTCTGGATGGAACAAAGGCCTGGACTCGTTCTTCTGCATCTTTTTGAGACATGATGTTTGAGATGTTATGTAAGTGGAAGAAGGCGGTCCTAGAAATGTGTTTTTAAATGAGAATCAAAGGACAAATCAGGATCAAAGATAAGGGCAATGTCCTCTAGCACAGCTTCATCATTAGATAATGTGTCTCTGAGGTGTTTAGGGCCAAGTATCAGAACCTCTGTTTTATCTGAGTTTAATAAGAGAAGGTTTTTATGTCCTTGAGACATGAACTTCAGTTAATTGATGACACTGTTCTGGTTTTATTGATACGTATAACTGGGTGTCATCTGCATAGCAGTGGAAGTTTACAGAGTGTGTCCTGATAATGTTTCCTAGTGGAAGCATATATAATGAGAATAAAATGGGCCGAGCACAGAACCCTGTGGAACACCGTGGTTAACTCTGGTGCGCACAGATGACTCATCATTTAGCGATCTGGTAAATATGATTTAAACCAGTTGAGGGCGGTTCCTTTAATGCTAATGAACTGTTCTAGTCTCTGTAATAAAATGTGATGGTCAATAGTGTTGAATGCTGCACTGAGATCTAACAGGACGAGGACAGACACAAACATCTGAAGCTACTAGAAGGTCATTAGTGACTTTAACCAAGGCTGTCTCCGTGCTGTGATTGGCTCGAAACCCCGACTGAAAGTCTTCACATTACTTTCCTGGAGAAACTCACACAGCTTCTATACATCTTATATAGATTCTATAGATCTGTGATCTTGATATATTATTCTGTATAATTTTATAGATTGATGACATCACAACTGTCTGTGAATTTATTAATCCTGCAGTTTTGGGTGATTAAAATACCTTCAGGAAATAAAACAAGTTCCCTCACATTCTGACCATGAGAAACATTTATTTTTAATGACATTACTGATGTTTCTTCACCTTTATGTCACAAAGTTTCTTCTTCTTCTCATCACTTGATGCTAATTCACCAGAGAAACCTATTGGTCAGCAGGATAATTTAATAGTCATGAGCTGCTTTGCATTGACTGTTTATGGTTGAATGTGGGCGTGTAGAGGGCGGGGCATGAGGCAGAAACATTCGGTGCGTGCGTGCACACATTTTTATGAATCTGTATTTTTATTGCTTACGCCATTTTCTAAACCAACGAAAACAACAACACACCTGTACCCTGTTGTTTGACTGTGATTGGTCGATTCGAATCTCGAATTGAGATGTGTTTCATCTACAGGAAGTTCTCCTCTAAACTGACGCTGAGGCGTCACCTGGGCGTCCACGGAGGAGAGAGACCATTCACCTGTCCACACTGTTCATACAGCAGCCGACTGAGGGCCTCGCTGCTGCAACACCTGAGGACGCACACAGGTAACACAAACATGAGCACACAGGTAACACACACCTGAATACACAGATAACACACGCCTGAGCACACAGGTAACACACGCCTGATGACTGTGTGTTGTGTCTTGTCAGGTGAGAAGCCGTACAGGTGTGGTCAGTGTCCGTACGCCTCGATCGATCGCAGCTCGCTGATCAGACACAGTCGAACTCACAGTCAAGAGAAACCTCACAGATGTACACACTGTGACTACAGCAGGTAACACACACTGTGGTTGCCATAGCGATGATTGTTAGGGTGGCCCGTGATTACCATAGTAACAGGTTGTGTGTTTTCCTCAGCATCCAGAAGAAGAGTTTGGACCTCCATGCTCGCCGTCACCACACAGGTGAGGCGTTTCCATGCCGACAGTGTGTATACTCGAGCCCGGACCGTCAGCTGCTGCTCAGACATGTTCGCAGACACCACGCCCCCTCGCAGCACGCCGCTCTGTGAACTCACCGGTGGCTAAACGCTCTTATTGGACTCTTAGCTTGTGGGCTGAACTACACTGATGATGTCACAGTCAGATTTTAAGGAATTTTTATTGATAACGAAAATAAAATGTAAAAAATGAATCAGTGTGTGAGTAAGTCAGTGCCCAGACTGACTCGTGTTGTAACTCATTCTGCTGAGCTTCAGGAAGTGGATTATTACCCCTCAACTGGTCAAATCAGCAGCTGGTGTGATGAGCAGACCCCTGTTATCTCTTAATTTACCCTTAAAACAAACTTATGAATTACTCAGCGACCCTCAACATGACCTTTATTTAGAAAATCTGTTTTGAAAAGGCCTTATTGAACAGATTAGATTTAATTTGACCTTAAGAACTGAGACAGAGATACAGAGAAAGACACACTGAGATGGAAGGTTCGTCAGTGACTGGAGTCTACTGAGCCGGTTCAAGTATTAACTGGTTTCATAAATATTCAAGATTCAAGAAGATGTATTGTCATTCCAAACCATGAGGTACTTAGAGAATGAAACTAAGTACTGAGGTCCCGGTAAGTAGCAATATAATACAACACTACAATCTAAAAACTAAGCAGAAGCAGCAAATAAAGGCAATGAAATAAAGCGAATATAGCAATAGAGTATCAAACTAACTTGGTGTTCCATGTATTTGAAGCTGGGGACGACCTCAACAGCTGCTCCCCCCCCATGAAGAGGAGGAGGCCTCCCGACGACTTTTCTGAAATCCACGATCGTTTCCAAGCCTCCGGTTGTTCCACCTCCAGCCTGTACTCCATCTCATCGTTGCAGGAAATTAGTTCCACCAATGCTGTGTCAAACTTGACATTGTGGGTGCTCGGGAATGTGGCTGAGCAGTCGTAGGTCAGCAGAGTTTACAGCAGGGTGCTCAAAACACATCCCTGAGGGGAGCCAGTGTCGAGGATGATGGCAGAGGAAGTGATGTCGTGGATTTTGTAACGGTGGACTCAGCCTGTAACAGCCACTGGCTGGCACAGCAAGAGGCAGAGTCCCAAACTGATGCTTCACCTGGTCACATGACACCGTAGAAACACCGTGAAACTAGGAGGAAATATACAAAATGTAATTTCATATTCAATACTAACAGGAAGTACAAGATAACCAGCCAGTAACCTGCTAGTGGTCAACCTGGCCACTGCGGACTTCCTTATGTCTATGACACAGTCTCCGGTCTTCTTTGTGGCCAGTCTGTACCATCGCTGGCTGTTTGGGGAGCTTGCCTGCGAGCTCTATGCCTTCTGTGATGCTCTGTTTGGCATCACCTCCATGATGACACTGATGGCCATTGCAGTAGACCGCTGCCTCGCCATTACACGGCTGCTGTCCCTGTTGGGTGGGGTAAGTCGTTGGCAGATGTTGGCAGTGCTGGCGTGGGTGTGGTTGTACTCTCTAGCCTTGAGTTCGCCGCCATTCTTTGGCCGGAGCACTGAAGGCCTGCAGACATCCTGCAGCTCGGACTACATGAGCTTCACGGCCGCAGTGCGCGACTACACTTTACTGCTGTTTGTCTTTGTCTTTTTAATCCCGCTCGCCCTTATCGCTGGCTGCTACTTTGCCATTTTCTGGGCCGTGCAGCAGGTGGAGGTGGAGCAGTTTAACTGTGAAGAGACCAAGAGAGAGTACGAACATCTGTTCAGCGAGTGGCGAATGGTTAAAGTGGCTTTGGGAGTGATCCTGCTCTTCATCATATTCTGGTCTCCATACTCTGTGGTTGATTTGACAGCCACCACAGAGTGGTGCTGCTGACTCCATATATGAACTCAATCCCTGCTGTCATCGCCAAGGCCTCCGCCATCCACAACCCCATCATCTACACCCAAAGTATCGGGCTGCCATTGGCCTCTACGTCCCGCTGTTGTGCGAAAGATCTGTGCTCGTCTTTCAGCTCCAGCTGCATTTCTTCTCGCCGAGTCAAAGTCAGCGGGGGCGCTGTGATGGAGGGAAAACCTCTGCTGCTTCCTCTGTGAACTGAAGAAGAAGGTAAAGGCCTGCAGGAAGTGGTTGTGATGGAAGGTATTGATTAGACAGAAAGAAAACGTCATGTCATGTTTTGCTTATTGACGTTAAAATGTATTTTTATATTGTTGAGCAGTCTCTGTAGACTCTATTGTTGTCAATGCACAGCTGCTGTCAATAAAGCTTGAGTGGCCTGAAGCTGTTAATCCGTCAGATTAGCAGAGTGCTCGGTCCGTCAGCAGTTAGCAGATAAACTCTGTGCCGCTAATCTCCGTTAATCAGTCGACATGTTGGACAGAAAGAGCTCGGTCCTGCTCTCAGGTACGTTCTCAACTAAACTTTTACCCATTCTCAATCACTGAGTTGACACTGACAGGTGAGTCACGTGACTCACCTGGTTAGGTTTCTAATTTCTTTGATTAAACTCAAGCTTGACTTACTCACTTTTTTGGTGCTTTCAACTGTATTATATGCTCCTCCTCAACAGCTTCAGTTTCAGTTTGAACAGTTCAGAGCGCCCCCTGCTGGTGAAGACTTTGTAATATGACTGAAAGCGCATATTTAAAAGTGAGTCAGTGTGAGTTAGAGCTGGAAGTTTGTGTTGTTTATTTGTGTTTGTTGTCGTCAGTGCTGCTGTGTGCGTCACTGGTGTCGTCCTTCGTGGAGGAGCTGGACGATTCGTAAGTACAAACAGCATCGTCAAATCTTTACTTAACCTTTTATAAATATTCTCTCGATCCATTTACAAGCTGATCTGGAGCTTTTGATTGTGTCACATGATCCTCAGCTGACTCAGTCGGTCCAGTTATGAATCATAGATGTTTTCTATTTAATTTTGTCGCAGTGAAAATTCTGTTGATGAAGTTCATGTAATCAAAAGCTACTAAATGGATCTTTGTTTTCACTGTGAACTATTTTGTTTCTTATGAGCCTCCGTACAGCTGCTGATCATCATTCTTCATTGATCTGCTGCTTGTTAATAATCACAGCAACTAATCAATAAATAATCTGATTGTGTTTAACAGCTTCATGGAAACCAGAGGAGACGACGACATCTGGCTTATCAAAGTACGAATGCATTTATTGTTTTAGATTCAGCAAAGAAAAAGCTCTATGTTCATTTGTAAAAATCACGTGATCTGAGGAGAGAGAGTCAGAGACCTTACATTGGAGCTGGAGGTTATCTGAGTAACTACATGATCAGATGATCTTTATCTCAGGTGGCTTCAGTGAAATCAGAAGTAAAAAGGTTTAAAAACTGTTTCATTCTTATTTACCAGACAGAACCTTTAGTGTTGCCATTGTAGCATCCCGGTGTTCCTCAGGGTTCCAACGCCTCTCTTATTCCCACATGACATTTTATTTCCCCTGAGACACGTCATCCACACACACACACAGCTGTCATATGCAGGTGACACACAACTGCACCCCACCCCCTGATATTCAATAATCAATATCCATTTGTCAGATCAATATTCTTAACGATGATTTCCTGCAGCCATATATTGTTAAGATGAGGTAATCTCTGTTGACCCAGACACTGTCATTGCAAACTCATTGTGACAATGTTGTGTTGTTCTCTGTGCAGTTCTACGCCCCCTGGTGTTCCTTCTGTAAACAGCTGGATCCTGTTTGGCATCAGATTGGATCAGAACTGAAGAGTCTTGGTTCTCCAGTCAATGTCGGCAAATCAGACGCCACCGCCAACACCGGTCAGTTATACTATCAAAAAAAAAACTATCACCTGACTCAGCCACACACAGTGAAACAATAATAAAATAAATATACTGAAATAATCTCCGCTCATTAGAACCCAAAGTAAATTAAATGGACAGGAAGTGCGTCACCAGGTGACTCGTCTCACAGCACTTTTGGTTTTGACCTCATTTGACTCAGTCTTATTCTTAACGGTCTTTTCTGTTGTCGTGGTGACTGTGTCTGGAGAACCACAGGTTTCGGTGTGAGGTTCACTCTGATAATAAATAAAATAGAAAAACTTTCTGCTCTGACCTGTTTTCTTCTATCCATGGAAACATCAGTATTAATTAAGATTTATAAGAAATCGTCGTTGTGTTTAATTCATGATGTTTAATCAGCTGTTGGATCTGTTACATTAAAAGGTGGGCATGGTCAGAGGTCACAGCTGAGGTTGTGTTTTCTTCCAGGTTTGGCAGAAGAGTTCAAGGTCAGAGGTTATCCAGCCATCATCATGTGAGTCCTCGCTGTGACATCACTGCACACCAGCCAATCAGAAGAGGCTGAATGATTATTTATACAGATCAATAATCAATAATCCAGATGAGATCATGTGTGAACTGATGTTTTTTTTTAGGTGGAAGAAAAACGTGAAATATGTTTATTCAGGAAAAAGAACAAAAGAAGAAATAATGGAGTTTACACATCGAGTCTCAGGGTGAGTGTGTGTGTGTGTGTGTGTGTGTGTGTGTGTGTGTGTGTGTGTGTGTGTGTGTGTGTGTGTGAGTGAGTGTGAGTGAGTGAGTGAGTGTGTGAGTGAGTGTATTTATGTTTATCACTGTGTGTGTGTGTGTGTGTGTGTGTTGTTCAGGCCCTGTGTTCGATCTCTGAACAGTCTGCAGCTTTTCCAACACGCAATGAGCCGCCATGATGTCATGTTTGTGTATGTAGGAGCCACATCACAACTGAAGGTAGACACACTATCACACACTATCACACACACACACTATCAAAGACAGACACACACACTCACTCTCACACACACTCTGACCTCTGTTGTTTTTCAGGGAAACTTCTCGGCTGCTGCAGAACATCTGATCGTTCACATCAACTTCTTCTCCGCTGCCAGAGACGTTCTACCAAAGGTCACACATGACTGAAGGAACAGGAGAACACAGTAGAACAGACAGAGCTCAGGGGTCTCATTTATAAAACAGAGCGTGGGATTCAAACTAAAAGTGTACGTGCGCACAAAAGCCGGAAACGGCATACACACAAATTCTGATTGATAAAACCGTGCGCACACACACCTGAATGCGATGTTCACTTTATAAATCACAGTCCACCTGGAAACGTTGGTACGTGGATCTGCCTCATAGTCCGCCCTCCACACGCCCACTTTCAACCATGAATGGTCAATGCAAAGCACCTCATGAATATTAAATTATGCTGCTGACCAATGGGTTTCCACCGTGAGTCCTGACAGAGTCACGGCATCAAGCGATGAGAAGAGGAAGTGAAACTTTCTGACACTGACATGAGGTGTTTGTTAGTGAGGTGGGGGTGAAGAGACATTTTATGGGACAGCAGTGATGTCACTAATAAAGAAAATACACTGATACTCTGCTGCTGTTAACACAGCGAGTGAGAGTGAAGATGATAGAAAGAACCGAGCCTGAAATAAGAAAAGATCCAATTAAAGGTGGAGGCAAACGTGTGAACAAGTGCACACGTTCTCCCGTCAAGTTTGTTTTTACAGATCCCAAAGTTTGCGTGAGAAGTGGCGTACGCCAGTTTCAGGCTCCGTTTTGTGCGTACGGTTATAAATGAGGCCCCAGGAGAACATCATAGAATAGAGCTAAAGAACAGAAGAACATAGTCAAAGACTGTAGGGTTCTATCGAACTCTATCGATACCTGCTGATGTTTGATGCTTTTACAAATGGTTGAACATCTTCAGCTGTACAGGTGTGTTTGTTTGTTGGAGGTAAAAAGGTGGGAAAGTGCAGAACCTACAGAACCTCTGTCTTCACACCTGGACTCATGAGTTATTAAAGTCAGTCTGTATCATAGGTCATCGCTCTGACGTCTCTGCCGGCCGTGGTTCTATTTAAAGACGGAACCTACTTCACCTACAGCGGTAAGTCTGAAAACACTCCGGTTCTGAACCTGCTGACATGACAACAGACACCATCTAGAAAAGATCAAAATATAAACAAACCATCATCTGACGTGTTGCTCAGTGATGAGTCATTTGACCTGAGTTGTGAGATGTGATTGTCTTTCAGAAGAACGTGACGGAGAACTGAGGCTGTGGATCAACAGAGAACGTTTCCCAAACTTCTCCAAGATCGACAGCTACACTCTGTACGCCATGGGAGAGACAGGTAACCCACACCTGTGTGATGTCATCACAGACAGGCAGACACTGATCTCACAAAGTCAGCTAAATGTCAGGATTAGTATCAGAAGCTGCCGAATTTATTACAAACTCACACATGCTGTTAATCTTCCTCCACAGCCGACATGTTTTCATTGAGTGAATGAACTGTCAGATCACTAGAGTCAGACTGTGGATATGAAGCTGTATAATATCAGATCTGTTTGAAATCACTACAGAACATTTACTGTGAATGAGCCTGATGAAGTTTGTGTGAAGCCTCTGACTCACTGACCTAACAAACTTTATTCTGTCACATCCCAACAAACACAAACAAGGACTTGGCAACAAGATAAAGTACAAATACTTCAGAGTATTAAGTTGCATCTAATGAAAGTGAAGAGTGTGTTTTAAACAGAAGTAGATCTGTAAATATGAACCTTTTAGCCATAAAAAAGATGCCACAGCCACTAGAGGGCGATGTTCTCATTTCGTTTTTTCCCACAGCTTAAAAATAATAACCAATTAACAAAACTAATAGATTGTGACAAAAAAAATATTTTGCAATCATTGAATTATTTGTATTATTCTGATCACGGATAATAAAAGCATGAGCTTACAAAAAACGTTGGACAGAACTTTTTTTGACAACTTGTTTCCTACTGTCTAACATTTTTTTAGACACTAACTAAACAGAGCTAGGCTGTAATCCTGGTAGGGAGCAAGCTAGCTCTGAAGCATACGTTACTATGGTTACTGCGCAGGAATTAATGTAAGCCATTGAACGGATCTCTCACTTAAATTAGCCAGACTCATCCAAGTAAGCCAGGATTAGCATTTAGCCCCTTTGATGGAATACCCACTGATGATATTCAACAACAATGTAATGTAGGAAAACCTCAGTATAGTAGAAGTTTAATCACAGCTGCACCTGGTGGACGTTAGAGGAACTGCATCTGTGAGGCTGCTATTTTGACCAGCTGAAGTGACCTCACCTGTCCCCTGCAGGTAAACTGGTGTCGCTGGTGCTGCTGGAGGAGAAGAACATGTGTGAAAAGAGTGTGAGGTAAATCTCCAACGATTGTCCATCAGGTAAACAGGTGTGAACTTCCTGTGACGCCTCTGATTCACCCGTTCAGGTACAAAGTTCTCATGGAGAAAGTGGCTGCAGATTACAGAGACACCTACAGCAGGTCAGTCTTTTATTTTGAAAAATCACTGAGCAGAAAATACACAATAAAAGCTGATAGTGTGTCTTTGTTTTAGAAACTTCTACTTTGGTTTCATGGAGGAAAACGACTACATCAACGGACTGATGATGAAGTGAGTCAGTGAAGTGGTTAACGTCCAGAGGCCGGACTCAAACACGGATGCACATTAATGAGGAAGATCGTTAGAGGAAGGGGGGGTTCACCCCATTTGCTCGGACATACTCTCAGTATTACGGTTTGTTTCTGTTTTTGTTCGCAGGGACGTGATCGTGCCGTCGTTTGTCGTGGTTGATTTGTCCAACGATGGTTACTTCCTGCCACAAGGCACCGTGGATACAGAGCGCCAACTCTTCGACTTCCTGAACGGGATTCTGGACGGCAGCATCCAGGTGAGTGGAGCAACTCCCAGAGGGAGAAGATTCGACAGTTACATTTTTTTCTGAAACATCTGTTTGTTCTGTGTTTCCAGTGTCAGGGGGGAAATGGTGTTGTCCAACGTGTCAGACGCCTCGTCTATGACACAAAACTCCTGATAAGGGTAAGTGGTGACATCATCAGTCCGGCTTCCTGTCTACCTGACTGCCTGTCTTCTGACCTCTGACCTTTGTGTCCTCTATCTGTCCAGTCGCTGTTCGCCCAGGCTCCACTGCTTGGCTTCTTCTTACTCGGCTTCCCGTTCACCATCGCCACCGTCTTCTGTTACCTGTGCTGTAAAGCCCGACACACCACCAGTGAAGACGAAGACGATGTCGCACCACAACAATGCAAAAAAGTGACCAACAAGAAGTCTGACTGACGAGGACGTGAGGAGGAGCTGAAACGTCTTTGTCGAATAAAATCAAACCTGTTTCTTATCAATTTGTCCAAGTCTGAGAAACGTTTCACTGAAAATCTACAAAATGTTGAAAAGTGATTTGTCTTTTTACCTCATCAACACTGATGATAAACTATAAAAGAAGGAGAAGAAATTTGATTATTAAACATTCACTCTTACTTTGAAATTTAATAATGTAAAATCAGGTAAACAATTAAACACCTGGATCTACCTTGATTCATGACATCACTAGTGGAATGGTCCAATCAGAGTCCAGCGAAGCTGAAAGATCTTTAACATGTTTAGAGAATAAATATAATTTAGAATAAATTGAGAGAGTAAGTAAAATAGATGAATATAATTTAATAAATAATAAATATTATAGCAGTATTCTCATATAAATAACATAGCATGAAGCAGTTTCATCTCATCTTGAATCACGTTGAACTTTTTAAACATGTTTAATTCATGTGTAAAATGTATTGAGATGTTTAATAACTTTTTCAGAATTTTCTTCTTAATTGATCAATTCAAAATTATTGAAACATTACAATCTGACACACAGATTGTAATGTTTCAATAATTTAAAGGTTTTAACAACTTAAAAACAGAAAACCTGGAATCTTTAGAAATTAATAAACATTCCATTGATTATAGTGAAAAGAATCTCATTCAGTTTAAAACATTACCGAGCAGCGGTCTGGGGCTTTTATTTTGTAGGTGAGAGTCAGACCGGATGTGTCGTGAAGCTGCTGGTTAGCTAACAGCTAACAGCTAAACTTGGACCCGGAGGACGCGCACACACGGAGCTCGTGTCAGGAGGAATCGACGCGCATCTCTTTCTCATGCTCGTGCTCACCTGAATTCGCTTCTGGAAGCTGCTCGTGCACGCGCACAGTCTCCATGGCTACGGAGGAGTTCTACGAGGTGACGCGAGCTAATACTTTAATGCTAATCTTAGCTAGCGGCAGCGTTCAGAGTTAATGTTAAAGTGGTGAACTCAAAGGAAGTAACTAACTGGTTAGTTGGTTAAATTAACAGGGTAGTTAGCAGCTGGTTCACGTGACTCTAGCCGGAGATAAACATAACTGATCGAGTTAGCTCATTGCCACAGTTAGCTTCTGGAAGTAGCCGCGGTGTTAGCTGTTGGTAGCTGTTGGTAGCTGTTGGTAGCTGTTGGTAGCTGTTGGGTGTTAGCTGTTGTTAGCTGAGTGTTAGCTGTTGTTAGTTGGGGGTTAGCTGTTGTTAGCTGGGTGAATGTTGGGTGTTGGTTGGGTGTTAGCTGTTGTTAGCTGAGTGTTAGCTGTTGTTAGCTGGGTGAATGTTGGGTGTTAGCTGTTGTTAGCTGAGTGTTAGCTGTTGTTAGCTGGGGGTTAGCTGTTGTTAGCTGGGGGTTAGCTGTTGTTAGCTGGGTGAATGTTGGGTGTTGCTTGGGTGTTAGCTGTTGTTAGCTGGGTGTTAGCTGTTGTTAGCTGGGTGACAGTTGGGTGTTAGCTGGGTGACAGCTGGGTGTTGGTTGGGTGTTAGCTGTTGTTAGCTGAGTGTTAGCTGTTGTTAGCTGGGTGTTAGCTGTTGTTAGCTGGGTGACAGTTGGGTGTTAGCTGGGTGACAGCTGGGTGTTGGTTGGGTGTTGGTTGGGTGTTAGCTGTTGTTAGCTGGGTGACAGTTGGGTGGAAGCTGGTGTTAGCTGGGTAAAAGCTGGGTGTTAGCTGCTGTTAGCTTGGTGACAGCCGAGTGTTAGCTGGGTGTTAGCTGGTGTTAGCTTGGTGACAGCTGGGTGTTAGCTGGTGTTAGCTTAGTGACAGCTGGGTGTTAGCTGGGTGTTAGCTTGGTTTTCTCTGGTGTTAGCTCGGTGACAGCCGGGTGTTCGCTGGGTTTTAGCTAGGTGACAGCTGGGTGTTAGCAGGTGTTAGCTCGGTGACAGCCGGGTGTTCGCTGGTGTTAGCTGGGTGTTACCTGGTGTTAGCTGGGTGACAGCTGGGTGTTACCTGGTGTTAGCTAGGTGACAGCCGGGTGTTCGCTGGTGTTAGCTGGGTGACAGCTGGGTGTTACCTGGTGTTAGCTGGGTGACAGCTGGGTGTTACCTGGTGTTAGCTGGGTGACAGCTGGGTGTTAGCTGGGTGACAGCTGGTGTTAGCCTGGTGAGTCCGGTTGAGTGACTCAATCAAATACAGAGACACAGCAGATAAATGTTTATTATAATTATTGATGATAATTGATTTTAATGTTCTTTTTTCTTCTGTTGTTTTGGTTGATTTGAATGAACTGTGCTGCGGCGCCTCCTGCAGGTGGAGAGGATCATCGATAAGAGGAAGAACAAGAAGATGAAGTTGGAGTACCTGGTCAGGTGGAGAGGTTACGGTTCAGAGGAGGACACCTGGGAGCCCGAGAGTCACCTGTCCACCTGTATGATCTACGTCCATGAGTTTAACCGTCAAAATGCAGTGCGGGAAAAAGACAGCACGTTACTGCGCTCCACCCGAAGCTCGCCGAGCCTCCACTATATCTCTGCCCACAGACCACCCTTCAGGCCGCCAATCACCGCCACAGCTCACAGTGACATCAGTGTAGTTTTAACTGCCGACTGTAACCAGGTGAGTCCAGCTCACCTGCCTCCTGTTGGACTGACCAGTCCGGCCTCTGTTGGCTCTCGCCAGCCCCTGCTGGCCGACAGGTTCAGCAGTGGCCTGATGTCGGCGGCTCCAGCCTGCTCGGCCCGCCGCAGCGTGGATCTCTCCAAGACTGGCATCAAGATCTTGGTTCCTAAGAGTCCGATGAACAGCCGCCTGGACTCAGAGGAGTCTCCTAGTGAGGCGGCTCACAGTCTGGAGGCCGGACCTCAAGAAGCTCACCAGGTCCCACCTGAGGTCGCTCTTCTGGAGAAACCGGCCGGAGTCCAGCTTGGGCCTGGAGAAGAGAGGGCCCGCATGGGGACCAGACCCCGCAGCCAAAACCCTCTGCCCCCACCCCGAGTCCCCATCACACCTGCTGCCATGCGGTCCCTCAGTGGCACAGGTGAGGTCCCAGGTCACATAGTGTGCATGATTCTGATTGGCTATCAAATCAGCTTGTTTGGACGTCTCAGAAATCTAAATCATAATCTTAGTCACAGAAACATTTTCAAAACCACTTTAATGAACTTATATAAAGAACCTGTTGTTCATAAATGAACCATGGTCTGACATGTGAATGAAAGACCACTGGAATGACCTGTGTTTTGCTTCTTACAGGTAACGCTGCGTTAATGGAGGCTGTTGCAGCCAACGGGATGTCAGGTGGGCAGAGTGCTGTTGCTGGGGCAACCAGTGTGACAGGGAAGCGTCGTCTAGAGGAACGCTCTGCTTTCGACAAACGCCTGAGGTTCAGTGTTCGACAGACAGAGAGTGCTTACCGTTACCGTGACATTGTGGTGAAGAAACAGGACGGCTTCACCCACATCCTGCTTTCCACCAAGAGCTCTGAGAACAACACGCTCAACCCTGAGGTGGGATCATGCCCCCATCCATTAACCCAAACCCCCTAATAACAGAGCTCTACAAGTTGTTTTCTGTAACCTTGCCACTTCATTCTTCTAACCCAGGACTGTGTGATGTGACCATGCCATCCTCAATTCTAAAATCACAAGTCCAAACTTGGTCAGGTTAAACTCCACATGTCATGGTGACTGACCTCAGCAGTCATGTTGTCTCTCCTTGTCTTCATCAGGTGATGAAGGAGATCCAGAGCGCCATGGCAACTGCGGCATCGGATGACAGTAAGCTGGTGTTGGTTAGCGCTGTCGGCAGTGTCTTCTGCTGCGGCCTGGACTTTCTGTATTTCATCAGACAGTTGACGGACGACCGGAAGAAGGAGAGCATCAAAATGGCTGAAACTATCAGGTGATGCTCACTGAAGTCACAATGGTAACCCTGTCATCCGGTAGAGGTGTTGATCTCTGACCTCTGTTTCCTCCACTCCAGGACCTTTGTCAACACCTTCATCCAGTTCAGGAAGCCGATTGTAGCGGCAGTGAACGGGCCAGCGTTGGGCCTTGGTGCTGCCATCTTGCCACTCTGTGATGTGGTGTGGGCCAATGAAAAAGCCTGGTTCCAGACGCCTTACACATCCTACGGCCAGACGCCTGATGCCTGTTCATCCTTCACCTTCCCCCGCATCATGGGTCTCGCCTCGGTCAGTCTTCCTCTTCAGTTACATTCACTCACCTCATAACTCACTTAATTTACCTTAATTCACATCATCACTTTATTTGATTTCAATTCAATTTTATTTGTGTAGTGCCATATATTTACCCTCTCACCCCATCGCTTCATTTACCCTCTCTCACCCCATCGCTTCACTTACCCTCTCTCACCCCATCGGTTCATTTACCCTCTCTCACCCCATCGGTTAATTTACCCTCTCTCACCCCATCGCTTCATTTACCCTCTCTCACCCCATCGCTTCACTTACCCTCTCTCACCCCATCGGTTCATTTACCCTCTCTCACCCCATCGGTTAATTTACCCTCTCTCACCCCATCGCTTCATTTACCCTCTCTCACCCCATCGCTTCACTTACCCTCTCTCACCCCATCGCTTCACTTACCCTCTCTCACCCCATCGGTTAATTTACCCTCTCTCACCCCATCGCTTCACTTACCCTCTCTCACCCCATCACTTCACTTACCCTCTCTCACCCCATCGCTTCACTTACCCTCTCTCACCCCATCGGTTAATTTACCCTCTCTCACCCCATCGCTTCACTTACCCTCTCTCACCCCATCACTTCACTTACCCTCTCTCACCCCATCGCTTCACTTACCCTCTCTCACCCCATCACTTCATTTACCCTCTCTCACCCCATAGCTTCATTTACCCTCTCTCACCCCATCACTTCATTTACCCTCTCTCACCCCATCGGTTCATTTACCCTCTCTCACCCCATCGCTTCACTTACCCTCTCTCACCCCATCGCTTCACTTACCCTCTCTCACCCCATCGCTTCACTTACCCTCTCTCACCCCATCGCTTCACTTACCCTCTCTCACCCCATCGGTTAATTTACCTTCTCTCACCCCATCGGTTCATTTACCCTCTCTCACCCCATCACTTCACTTACCCTCTCTCACCCCATCGCTTCATTTACCCTCTCTCACCCCATCACTTCATTTACCTTCACTCACCCCATCACTTCATTTACCCTCTCTCACCCCATCGCTTCATTTACCCTCTCTCACCCCATCGCTTCATTTACCCTCTCTCACCCCATCACTTCATTTACCCTCTCTCACCCCATCGCTTCACTTACCCTCTCTCACCCCATCGCTTCATTTACCCTCTCTCACCCCATCGCTTCACTTACCCTCTCTCACCCCATCGCTTCACTTACCCTCTCTCACCCCATCGCTTCACTTACCCTCTCTCACCCCATCGCTTCACTTACCCTCTCTCACCCCATCGGTTAATTTACCTTCTCTCACCCCATCGGTTCATTTACCCTCTCTCACCCCATCACTTCATTTACCCTCTCTCACCCCATCACTTCATTTACCCTCTCTCACCCCATCGCTTCACTTACCCTCTCTCACCCCATCGCTTCATTTACCCTCTCTCACCCCATCGCTTCATTTACCCTCTCTCACCCCATCACTTCATTTACCTTCACTCACCCCATCGCTTCATTTACCCTCTCTCACCCCATCGCTTCATTTACCCTCTCTCACCCCATCGCTTCATTTACCCTCTCACCCCATCGCTTCACTTACCCTCTCTCACCCCATCACTTCATTTACCCTCACTCACCCCATCGCTTCATTTACCCTCTCTCACCCCATCGCTTCACTTACCCTCTCTCACCCCATCGCTTCATTTACCCTCTCTCACCCATCGCTTCATTTACCTTCACTCACCCCATCGCTTCATTTACCCTCTCTCACCCCATCGGTTCATTTACCCTCTCTCACCCCATCACTTCATTTACCCTCTCTCACCCCATCGCTTCATTTACCCTCTCTCACCCCATCGGTTCATTTACCCTCTCTCACCCCATCGCTTCATTTACCCTCTCTCACCCCATCGCTTCATTTACCCTCACTCACCCCATCGCTTCATTTACCCTCTCTCACCCCATCGGTTCATTTACCTTCACTCACCCCATCGCTTCACTTACCCTCTCTCACCCCATCGCTTCATTTACCCTCTCTCACCCCATCACTTCATTTACCCTCTCTCACCCCATCACTTCATTTACCCTCTCTCACCCCATCGCTTCATTTACCCTCACTCACCCCATCGCTTCATTTACCCTCACTCACCCCATCGCTTCACTTACCCTCTCTCACCCCATCGCTTCATTTACCCTCACTCACCCCATCGCTTCACTTACCCTCACTCACCCCATCGCTTAATTTACCCTCTCTCACCCCATCGCTTCATTTACCCTCTCTCACCCCATCGGTTCATTTACCCTCTCTCACCCCATCGCTTCACTTACCCTCTCTCACCCCATCGGTTCATTTACCCTCTCTCACCCCATCGCTTCATTTACCTTCACTCACCCCATCGCTTCATTTACCCTCTCTCACCCCATCGCTTCACTTACCCTCACTCACCCCATCGCTTCATTTACCCTCTCTCACCCCATCGCTTCATTTACCCTCTCTCACCCATCACTTCATTTACCCTCTCTCACCCCATCGCTTCATTTACCCTCTCTCACCCCATCGCTTCATTTACCTTCACTCACCCCATCACTTCATTTACCCTCTCTCACCCCATCGCTTCATTTACCCTCTCTCACCCCATCGCTTCATTTACCCTCTCTCACCCCATCGCTTCATTTACCCTCTCTCACCCCATCGCTTCACTTACCCTCTCTCACCCCATCGCTTCATTTACCCTCTCTCACCCCATCGCTTCACTTACCCTCACTCACCCCATCGCTTCACTTACCCTCTCTCACCCCATCGCTTCATTTACCCTCTCTCACCCCATCGCTTCATTTACCTTCACTCACCCCATCGCTTCATTTACCCTCTCTCACCCCATCGCTTCATTTACCCTCTCTCACCCCATCGCTTCATTTACCCTCACTCACCCCATCGCTTCACTTACCCTCTCTCACCCCATCGCTTCATTTACCCTCTCTCACCCCATCGCTTCATTTACCTTCACTCACCCCATCGCTTCATTTACCCTCTCTCACCCCATCGGTTCATTTACCCTCACTCACCCCATCGCTTCATTTACCCTCTCTCACCCCATCGGTTCATTTACCCTCTCTCACCCCATCGGTTCATTTACCCTCTCTCACCCCATCGCTTCACTTACCCTCTCTCACCCCATCGCTTCATTTACCCTCTCTCACCCCATCGCTTCATTTACCCTCACTCACCCCATCGCTTCATTTACCTTCACTCACCCCATCGCTTCATTTACCCTCTCTCACCCCATCGCTTCATTTACCCTCTCTCACCCCATCGCTTCATTTACCCTCACTCACCCCATCGCTTCACTTACCCTCTCTCACCCCATCGCTTCATTTACCCTCTCTCACCCCATCGCTTCATTTACCCTCTCTCACCCCATCGCTTCATTTACCCTCTCACCCCATCGCTTCATTTACCCTCTCTCACCCCATCGCTTCACTTACCCTCTCTCACCCCATCGGTTCATTTACCTTCACTCACCCCATCGCTTCATTTACCCTCTCTCACCCCATCGCTTCACTTACCCTCTCTCACCCCATCGCTTCATTTACCCTCTCACCCCATCGCTTCATTTACCCTCTCTCACCCCATCGCTTCACTTACCCTCTCTCACCCCATCGGTTCATTTACCTTCACTCACCCCATCGCTTCATTTACCCTCTCTCACCCCATCGCTTCACTTACCCTCTCTCACCCCATCGCTTCATTTACCCTCTCTCACCCCATCGCTTCATTTACCCTCTCTCACCCCATCGCTTCATTTACCCTCTCTCACCCCATCGCTTCATTTACCCTCTCACCCCATCGCTTCATTTACCCTCTCTCACCCCATCGCTTCACTTACCCTCTCTCACCCCATCGCTTCATTTACCCTCTCACCCCATCGCTTCATTTACCCTCTCTCACCCCATCGCTTCATTTACCCTCTCTCACCCCATCGCTTCACTTACCCTCTCTCACCCCATCGCTTCATTTACCCTCTCTCACCCCATCGGTTCATTTACCTTCACTCACCCCATCGCTTCACTTACCCTCTCTCACCCCATCGCTTCACTTACCCTCTCTCACCCCATCGCTTCATTTACCCTCTCTCACCCCATCGGTTCATTTACCCTCTCTCACCCCATCGCTTCATTTACCCTCTCTCACCCCATCGCTTCATTTACCCTCTCTCACCCCATCGCTTCATTTACCCTCTCTCACCCCATCGCTTCACTTACCCTCTCTCACCCCATCGCTTCACTTACCCTCTCTCACCCCATCGCTTCACTTACCCTCTCTCACCCCATCGGTTCATTTACCCTCTCTCACCCCATCGCTTCATTTACCCTCTCTCACCCCATCGGTTCATTTACCCTCTCTCACCCCATCGCTTCATTTACCCTCTCTCACCCCATCGCTTCACTTACCCTCACTCACCCCATCGCTTCATTTACCCTCTCTCACCCCATCGCTTCATTTACCCTCTCTCACCCCATCGCTTCATTTACCCTCTCTCACCCCATCGCTTCATTTACCTTCACTCACCCCATCGCTTCATTTACCCTCTCTCACCCCATCGCTTCATTTACCCTCTCTCACCCCATCGCTTCACTTACCCTCTCTCACCCCATCGCTTCACTTACCCTCTCTCACCCCATCGCTTCATTTACCCTCTCTCACCCCATCGCTTCACTTACCCTCACTCACCCCATCGCTTCACTTACCCTCTCTCACCCCATCGCTTCATTTACCCTCTCACCCCATCGCTTCATTTACCCTCTCTCACCCCATCGCTTCATTTACCCTCTCACCCCATCGCTTCATTTACCCTCTCTCACCCCATCGCTTCATTTACCCTCTCACCCCATCGCTTCATTTACCCTCTCTCACCCCATCGCTTCATTTACCCTCTCTCACCCCATCGCTTCATTTACCCTCTCTCACCCCATCGCTTCATTTACCTTCACTCACCCCATCGCTTCATTTACCCTCTCTCACCCCATCGCTTCACTTACCTTCACTCACCCCATCGCTTCACTTACCCTCTCTCACCCCATCGCTTCACTTACCTTCACTCACCCCATCGCTTCATTTACCCTCTCTCACCCCATCGCTTCATTTACCCTCTCTCACCCCATCGCTTCACTTACCCTCTCTCACCCCATCGCTTCACTTACCCTCTCTCACCCCATCGCTTCATTTACCCTCTCACCCCATCGCTTCATTTACGCTCTCTCACCCCATCGCTTCATTTACCCTCTCTCACCCCATCGCTTCACTTACCCTCTCTCACCCCATCGCTTCATTTACCTTCTCTCACCCCATCGCTTCACTTACCCTCTCTCACCCCATCGCTTCACTTACCCTCTCTCACCCCATCGCTTCACTTACCTTCACTCACCCCATCGCTTCACTTACCCTCTCTCACCCCATCGCTTCACTTACCCTCTCACCCCATCGCTTCATTTACCTTCTCTCACCCCATCGCTTCATTTACCCTCTCTCACCCCATCGCTTCACTTACCCTCTCTCACCCCATCGCTTCACTTACCTTCACTCAACCCATCGCTTCACTTACCCTCTCTCACCCCATCGCTTCACTTACCCTCTCTCACCCCATCGCTTCACTTACCCTCTCTCACCCCATCGCTTCACTTACCCTCTCTCACCCCATCGCTTCACTTACCCTCACTCACCCCATCGCTTCATTTACCTTCACTCACCCCATCGCTTCATTTACCTTCACTCACCCCATCGGTTCATTTACCTTCACTCACCCCATCGCTTCATTTACCCTCTCTCACCCCATCGCTTCATTTACCCTCTCTCACCCCATCGCTTCATTTACCCTCTCACCCCATCGCTTCACTTACCCTCTCTCACCCCATCGCTTCATTTACCCTCTCTCACCCCATCGCTTCATTTACCTTCACTCACCCCATCGCTTCATTTACCTTCACTCACCCCATCGCTTCATTTACCTTCACTCACCCCATCGGTTCATTTACCCTCTCTCACCCCATCGCTTCACTTACCCTCTCTCACCCCATCGCTTCACTTACCCTCTCTCACCCCATCGCTTCATTTACCCTCTCTCACCCCATCGGTTCATTTACCTTCACTCACCCCATCGCTTCATTTACCCTCTCTCACCCCATCGCTTCATTTACCCTCTCTCACCCCATCGCTTCATTTACCCTCTCTCACCCCATCGCTTCATTTACCCTCTCTCACCCCATCGCTTCACTTACCCTCTCTCACCCCATCGCTTCACTTACCCTCTCTCACCCCATCGCTTCACTTACCCTCTCTCACCCCATCGCTTCATTTACCCTCTCTCACCCCATCGCTTCACTTACCCTCACAAGTTAATTGTTCCGATGTGTTCCAGGCTAACGAGCTGTTGCTGAGTGGCAGGAAGTTGACGGCTCAGGAGGCGTGTTGTAAAGGTTTGGTGTCTCAGGTTCTGTGGCCCGGAACCTTCACACAGGAAGTGATGCTGAGGATCAAAGAACTGGTGACAGTCGACTCGCTGGTCAGTCAATACACACAAATACACACAAATACACACACACAGCCACTAATACACACTCATTCACATACGCTCCTCTCCTTCACGCTGTGTCTCTGCTGGTTCCTGGTCTGCAGGTTCTGCGGGAGTCCAAAGCCCTGATGAGGAACACCAGCCGCAGTGCTCTGGAGCAAGCTAACGAGCGTGAGTGTGAAGCCCTAAAGAGAGTGTGGGGCTCATCACAGGGAACAGACTCCATCCTGCAGTTCCTGCAGCGGAGAACCGAGCTCTGCTAGAACCTCCACCACCACCTGGACCTGTGACTCAGCACTTCTGAGTTGGATGCAGTGACTCGGCGGGAAAGGCTGAATGTTTCAGTTTGTTTATTGTTCAACTTTAAGTTATGGTTTCAGCAGAACGTTTTTAGCCTAGCTTAGCACAAAGACTGGAAGCAGGGGGACACTGTTAGCCTCGCTCTGCAGCCAAAACCCAAGATAGAAGAATGTAGTGTTTTCAGTCCTCCGGGTTTCTTAGGGAGCGTCTAACAAATTAAAACAGTGTGAACTGGACAGATGTCATCTGGTGATACACAAATCTGTGTTTCTATGACTTTCTGACAAAAACAGCTGATTTCTGCATTCAATTTTTTTATGGGTAAGGAAAATAACGCAAACAACTTTCTGCTTCCAGTCTTAATGCTAAGCTAGGCTAACTCTGTTCAATCAGATATGAAACTGAACTACAACAGAGAACAGGACCGTCTCCCAGAATTCCCTCCGTGCAGGAGCAAGAAATAAACGCTGACCTTTGACCTCAGTTTCCTCTGCAGCGCTCCCATCAGGACACTACAGGTTTAACTCCTGCTCACTGTCTCACAGTAACCGTGCTGAATCATGGGTAAAAAAACCTGTGTTGACGCAGTGTGTGGGCGTGGCCTGTCGGCCTTGTGATCCATTCTGTCACACGTCAAAGTTTATGACTTAGTTTAAACAAATAACTTTAAAGGAGCAGTTCAACAGTTAATTATTAAAATTGGAAACAGCTGTAGATTCATAACAGGTATGAATCTACACACAGAAAACAGTCATAACATGTCAAGCTAAAATAAACTCACTGGCTTATCCATCCGGCAACAGAGCTTAGCAGAGGATTTACTTAAATGTTGAACTGCTCCTTTAAATTCTTTGTGAACCAGGTTTGATTTGTGCTGACATTACAAATACCAGCCGCACAAACAATAACAAGGAATTTTTTTAAGTCATTGGACAAGCTTTTATACAAACAACTGAAGCAGTGAAATAAAAAACTGTTCAGTCTGAAGTGATGAATGTTATGGGTTATTTTGAAAGGATCAAATGATAGAACTGAAGTAAATAACGATCAGCTGATTCTCATCACTGCAGAAAAACACAAAACTGATTTACTGACATTTTTATATTTACGACAATAACTTGAGAGAAATGATCTGGTTTAGATAATTTATCAGCTGATGAGTCATGAAGAATAAAAACTTCATTTTACTAATTGATCATTAGCTCACAGATGAACTCATTCTGTGTGCGAGTTATTAACGTGAATAATAAATATCAGAAAACGTCTAAAATCAATCAGTAATTTTTTTTTCTCGGACTCAAACAGATACCTTCATAAACATGTACATAAAGATCAAAGCAGAGTTGCGGTTTATAATTATATGTAAACCAAAGTTCAGTTTCAAAAACATTCAAAAATCTAAAAGATTATTTTATTTCAATTTAACTTTTTTAAACCTCAGATTGTTTTATATTTTGTCTAAACAATTTTATTTTAAATAAGTTATTTAGTTTGGGACATTTGACGAGAAACAAGTTTATACAACGAAACCTGATTAAAGTTCAAATAAAACTAAATGGCTCAAGGATCAAGGCAGGCACCCGCAGATGACGTCATCACTGTGGACAGGTGTCATGTGCCCCTGTAGCCAGGTGAAGGTGGTAGGTGTGGTCGTGGAACATCAGCAGGTTGTAGAAGTTCTCTCCTCCTATCAGGACTCCGTGCTCACCATCCCCCCAAGATACAGGACTGTCAACGAAACCGTGAACCGTCAGAGACGCCCAGGGCGCCAGCCGAGGCTGCTCCAGGTGACACCTGCAGGACAGGTGAGGAAATGACAAAGATAAACAGACGTTTGTTCCAGAGAAATAAAAGTCTGACAATAAAAATCAGACGCCACCACTGAGACGAACTGCAGTTAAAGAAACAGTACGTCCTTATGTCAGACGCCCGTCATCACAGATCCATGATTCTCAAGTCATCCACGTCAGTTTTTAGAGGTAGTCACGACAACCAGGAAAGAAAGTGTCACCTGAGCTCCTGGACGAGCCGGTGGACGTCCTGAGGAAGCAGCAGTCCACAGACAGAGACGCTCAGAGCTCTACTCAGCATCGTCTTCGGCGCCGGACAGACCAATGAGGACATGAAGCTGTTGGACGAGTTCTCGCTGAAACACAGAAGACAAGTTCACGGTTTCCTGCCTGACAGGTGTTCACAGAGCAGGTTCAAAGAGACGGGTCGTCACCAGCTGATGTCGGCGTCCACGGCTCCGAGCCACTCGAGGAAACTGTGAGCGTCCCCTGGCTGCGGGTCAGAGGACAGCAGGGCGGGACAGGACAGGTGTGTCAGGACCCGACTGCTGATCTCAGGTCTGTGCTCCGACCAATCATAACGAGACAGGAGGTGCTGCAGAGAGGCTCCACCCCCTGCAGGACAGACCGCTGTGGGTTATGGGTGAAAGACAGTGTTACCTACGAGGCAGCAGCTAATGATGTAACTCACCTGGATGATGTGACAGCAGGAAGTCGGTCCTCAGGTGAAGTCGTGACCTCAGACCTGTGAGGAGTCTGACGTAGCCCCGCCCACCAGGAGCCATGCTGCTGTCAGTCAGATCCACGGATACGACTGTCACACACACACAAACATATTCAGTTTTTTCTGGCCTTGGAGATGACATTGAAAAGTGTTTACTTGAAGTGCAACTTCAAGTAAAGATTTATATGTTTTATATGATACATATATTATCATTATTCCATTGTATTTATTTGATAGGGACAGAGCATGTTAATAAACATCAGTCTAAAAACACTACATGTAAACATGGCAGATTCTAGCATGACTGCTAATTTACAGCTGTAGTCCCGACGCAGGTAGCAAATATAAACATGAGTTAAAGAGGAGAAAACACGGCCTTCAATGTATCCAATCACAGTCCTGGTTTG
>NC_047167.1:24562356-24612356 GCF_009819705.1 Hippoglossus hippoglossus | reverse complement strand
ATCGATCATGAGTTTGTTCTGATCTCTTTGTGACTGTTTCAGATAAACTGAACTATGCAGACTCTGTGATCAATAAAGTGACGATGATGCAGAAACAGAAAGACGCTGATACGTACGTAGGGTTTTATCTGAATGTTGATTTCATCACGTCATGTGACTTTGACTCACCATCTGATTGGCTACTCTCTACAGGTACAGAGTGAAGGACAAATCAGATCGAGCCACAGTCGAACAGGTGAGCTGCATACGCTTTTATTTAGAAAAGGCCTTAGGGAATGTAAATATAGTTTCATTCGTTTTATTTTGAAATCCACTTAAAACCATGATTACATCAGGATGAATGAAGGAAACATTCTGACCAGAAGGATCAATAACTAGCAGATAATCAATGTTTATTGATTGTCTCTTCTTTTCCTGCAGGTTTTAGATCCTCGGACTCGAATGATTCTGTTTAAGATGTTGAGTCGTGGAGCAATCTGTGAAATCAGCGGCTGCATCAGCACCGGGAAGGAGGTCAGAGGTCACTCATCAAGTCATGGATCTAATCATGAAAAATCATATTTCCACATTTCAAATGTCTCGTTTCTGAATACTTTTAATGTGTCATCACTATTATTGATTATATATTGATCAGATTTCAGCTTCAACATATGATCTGAATGTTTCCTGATCAGGTGGATCACAGCTGCAATGTGATTGGACGATGGTGTTGTTGAATTATTCTCACCTGTAAACCTGTCATGTGAAATAACTTCAGTCCTTCACATTAGTTCTCAGTTCATTGAATTTCATTAGGGTCGAGTTAGTGTTAACCCAGGTTAGGGTTTGCCTCACTTTTTTATACACAGACATTTAACCTTGTTAGCTTAGCTTCCTAATGTTAGCTCTCATTATGATGACTGTACTTTCAACTAGTCGCTCGTGAGGTGATAAGTTAAATGTCAGGAACAGGAAGTCACAAACAGGTGATGTGTTTTCAGGCGAACGTTTATCACGCCAGCACGTCGGCCGGAGAACGCCGCGCCATCAAGATCTACAAGACGTCCATCCTGCTGTTCAAAGACCGAGACAAATACGTCAGTGGAGAGTTTAGGTGAGTCCCACCACAGAAGAAGCAGAGTTCAGGCTGTTTGAAATCACTCTTAAATCACTTTATAGTAGGTCTGTCCGACTGTTTGTGTAAATGTAAACACGAGCATCACAACACAAACTGAGACAAGTTTATTTCTACATTTAAAGAGTAAGATAAACATTTAAAATGTACTATGGGAAACCTTTGAAGTTTACTTTGTGTTTGTTTGATTCGCTCGAGAGTTTATGAGACGTATTTAAACCCAGAAAAAAAAAGTCTAACATTTTGTGTGCACACAGTTCATCAACTACACACTTGTTTGTGTTCAGTTAGGGGTTGGCGATATATCGAATATACTCGATGTATCGCGGCTTGTACCACGTGAACGTTTTTAAGCAGCATGAAATTCTCTCTGAGTTTCGCTTCGTTCTTCTAGATGGAGTGAACTTTTAGTATCAGGATGGAAGAGACACAGAGAACATGAGAGAGAGAAAGTGAAGAGCCCCGAGTTGACAAGAGTTCAGAGACAGTTATTGACAGTTTGGGGACCGTCGGAAATGCTAACCTCCGCTAGCTTAGCCACTTCCTGTGGACAGAATTAGCTTTATTGGCCATGTATGTGTAGACACACAAGGAATTTGACTCCGGTTTTTCCATTGCTCTCAACGTACAGAAATAGAAAAATAAACAAAAAACAAAAAAAAGCTAACATTTAACTACTATGTACAAGTATGAATATAAATATATATGCAAATGTATGTATATATGGACATAAAACACAACAACAATGACAATGAAATGGAGAAATAGTGCAATGATGCAGAGTACAGAGGGATAATAAAGTATATTGTATCGTAGTGTAGAGATGCTGGAATAAATATAGAAAAATTGTCACAGGATGCTTTATATAAATGAGGTAGGTGGAATATGTGTGTAAATATATATATATATAGATATATATCTATATATATATACGTATTTTATAGTAAATAGGTACCGGATTATTGCACATGGGTTGTTCCTGGCGCTGTATGACTGCTTCAGTGTTCATCAGATTGACGCCCAGAGGAGAGACGCTGCTCTGGTGTCTGGTAGGTTTGGCCTTCAGTGCTCTGTAGCGCCTACCAGATGGGAGGAGTTCGACTTTTATGAATTTAACATTTGTACAGTGATTTAGAGGAGATTTAAAAATATCAAGATATATATCGTGTATCGCGATATAGCCTAAAAATATCACAATATTTGTTTTCGGCCATATCACCCGGCCCTATGTTCAGTAACAGGGTTCTAAATTCTTCTGTTGCTTCCAGGTTCCGTCACGGTTACTGCAAAGGGAACCCCAGGAAGATGGTGAGGACCTGGGCAGAGAAGGAGATGAGGAACCTCATCAGGTCAGAACCTGTAGAACACAGTAGAAACCACATTAACACACAGGTACAGTTTCATTTAGAACCCAGCCGAACCAAATGTCAGCGTTAAGAGGCCAGGTGTAATAGAACCCAGTAGAACCTGATTTAATAGAACCCAGTAGAACCGAACAGTGTGTGTGTTCCAGGCTGCAGACGGCAAGAATCCCGAGTCCAGAACCTCTGCTGCTCAGAAGTCACGTTCTGCTGATGAGCTTCATTGGAAAAGACGACATGTAAGAACCAGTCAGTTATTGATCAGTGATGCGAACAGACTAATATGACTGTTATGTCATGTATTGATCCTGTATTGATTAGGCCAGCTCCTCTGCTGAAGAATGCATCGTTTTCGGAGTCGAAGGCTCGTGAGCTCTACCTGCAGGTTCTACAGAACATGAGGAAAATGTTTCAAGAAGCTCGACTCGTCCACGCCGACCTCAGCGAGTTCAACATGCTGTAAGAGACCACGGCCACCAGAGGACACACGCACCACAGACAGCTCTTCGAAATAAAACTTCCTGTGAAATTTCTCTAGAATTAAGATCTTTACAGTCTTATCATGATATAATATAAAAGATTCCACACGTCAATGTCATTGATTGATGGATCTTTTTATTGATCAGATGTAGAAACAAACGTATGAATGAGATTTATTGATTAACAGGCAGCGTTGGACTGAATGTGAATGTCAAACTACAGATCGTTTGTTTCTTGTCACCTGAGCGCAGTTATCACAACGGAGACGCTTACATCATCGACGTGTCGCAGTCGGTAGAACACGATCATCCTCATGCTCTGGAGTTCCTCAGGAAGGACTGCAGCAACGTGAACGGTGACGTTAACTGTTTTCCCTCCTCGTTCAAAAGATGAAATGATTCTTGTTGTTCGTCAGTGATGTCGCACTTAAGGAAACTGACCGTCCGCTTCTGTTTCCCAGATTTCTTTGTGAAGCACGGTGTGGCGGTGATGACGGTCAGAGAGCTGTTTGACTTCATCACAGACCTGTCCATCACCTGTCACAACATCGATCAATACCTGGAGAAGGTCTGAAATCGTCCTGCACAAAAACTACTTTATCCACAAAAACATTGTCAGACAGAAGGAATCCGATTGTTGGTTTATTGATGTGTTTGTGTGTCATCCAGGCGATGGTGATTGCAGCTGAACGGACGTCGGAACAGCGATCAGATCAGGATCGAGTGGACGAGGAGGTCACATGTTGTTTTATAACGATTTTCATTCATCAGCTCAACTGTGGCGGCCGCTGTGATCTCATGTGTCAAACTCAGTTTCATAATAAGCTCCTCCCACATTAACATGTAAAGTCTGTCGTCGTTGAAATGTGGCGGTGATCTCATTCGCCCTCCCACCACAGGTTGTTACAGTATTAACCACCTGTCTGTGACCTTTGACGCCCTCTTCCCTCTCAGGTGTTTAAGAACACCTACATCCCCCGCACGCTGACAGAGGTGAGTCACTACGAGCGAGACGTCGAACTGATGAGGGCGAAGGAGGAAGAGTCGGTCATCAGCCATCATGACAACGTGAGTCAAGTTTCTTTCACTTTATGATGATGTTGATGAATATGATGGTGGTGATGAAGATCTTTTTTTCTTCAGATCTTGTATCAGACTCTCACTGGACTGAAGAAAGATCTGTCAGGAGTTCAGACGGTACGTCACCTCACACTAGTGTTGGCTTAGCATAGCATAGCATAGCATAGCATAGCATAGCATAGCATAACATAGCATAGCCTGACTGTTTTACGTCTCCTCAGGTTCCTGCTCTCCTGGAGGACAAGCATTCATCATCCTCCTCCTCTGAGGAGGAGGAGGATGATGATGATGATGATGAGGAGGAGGGGGAGGGGGAGACAGCTGGCCAGGAGCAGAACGAGGAAACTTCGATGGACAAAAAGGTGTTTGAGTCTTGTATCTTTGAGTCTTTGAGTCTTTGAAATGAAAACTAACGGGGAGTTTGTTTCAGGAGAAGAAGAAGAAGGTGAAAGAAGCTCAGAGAGAAAAAAGAAAAAACAAGGTCCCAAAACACGTGAAGAAGAGGAAGGAGAAGGTCACCAAGATGAAGAAGAGCAGATGAGTTCCTGTGTGTCGCCACGACAGCGATCCCAGTAAACATGAACACGACTGAACAAAAAGCCGCCAATCACAGCTCAAATCTTTCTCAGCTCAACGCCCACTTACTCAACCTAGATGTGGCCCAAAGCTCTGGAAGAAGCTGCGGCTCTGATTGGTTTAACCACGACCTGATGACATCACCATCTGCAGCAGGCGTGAACCTGCTCCTCAGTCAATCGACATCAGACACAAACTGATTAACGATCGATAACTTTTAATCAGATGTTTTTTTCTTTTGCTGCTGAAATCAGCTGATGTAGTCATTACGAACATCGTGACTCTACGAACATTACGAAGGCGTGTCCAGTGTGGGGGTGAAGCCACAGAAGCTGTGTTCACGAATCTGACTGACTCGAGGTCAAAGGTCATAGAAAGAATCTGCAACGTAAACATGAAATAAAACTTCTTGTTCTCGTGATTCTGATTCTGACTTTTTTATCAGAAACTCTTTTTGTCACATGACGTCGTTTCTCTTTTATCAATGTCGAGTCGACCTAGTTACCATGGAGATGACCCGATATCCCACAATCTTAACTGTTCATTGGTGTGTGTGTGTGTGTCAGTATCAGAAGTGTGTGTGTGTGTCGTCAGAGTGCATTTCTCTGACGGCCAATCAGAGCTTTGACTTGAACTAAAGTTTTACTAGAATTTATTTTTGTCATTTCAAAACCAAACGGTAAAACTGCAGTGTGAAATTAAATACCGTTTGTCCAGGGCAGTGCAATCGAAAACAAATCATTTTGTCAATAATTTTAAAATGAGAAAGTCAATAAATAGTTATAAAACAAGAAACAAGCAGGAAACACAGAGACCTATGATTAAAAACATTTTGCCGAGTTGAGTCAAAAACAACTGTACAAGTGTCCGGTGCATTGAGACATGAGACAGTCTGGGGGGTGGGGATGACAGCAGAGTTCAGAAGGGGCAGCCATTTAGCCGTCTGATTGCCTGTGGGGGGAAACTGTTGAGGAACCTTGTTGTTCTGGTTGAATGCTTTGTAGCGTTTGCCCGATGGCAGAAGAGTGAGCAGCACTTGAGGGGGTGTGAGGAGTCTTCGAGGATGGCCTGAGCAATCTTGAGGCAGCGGCTCTGGAAGAGTTCTTGTACAGAGCGTAGGGAGTCCCCGATGATTTTCTCTGCTCCTCTGACCACCCTCTGTAGGGCTTTCTTGTCTGCTCCACTTCAGCTGGAGAACCAGGTGGTGATACAGAAGGTCAGCACACTCTCAATCACACCTCTGTAGAATGTTATTAGGATGCTCGCGGGGAGTGATGCTTGCTTAAGTTTCCTCAAAAAGTTAAGTCTCTGCTGGGCCCGCTTCACCATCCTGGTGGTGTTCCCGGACCAGGTGAGATTGTCTGAGATCTTCACTCCCAGAAACCTGATGTCCTCCACTCTCTCCACTGTGGAGCCACCGATACTGAGGGGTGTGTGAACTGGCTGAGACGATCAATGATCATTTCATCGTTTCGGAGGTATTCAGCATCAGGTTGTTTTCACTGCACCAGTTATCCAGGTGTTTGATCTCCTCCCTGTACTTTGATTCATCATTTTTCCTGATGAGCCCCACCACTGTGGTGTCGTCAGCAAAGTTGATGATGATGTTGTCCGTGAAACTGGCTGTACAGTCGTGTGTTAGCAGTGTGAACAGCAGTGGGCTGAGCACACAGCCCTGTGGGGAGCCAGTGCTCAGTGTGATGGAGTCAAAGCTGATCCTGCCAACCCGGAGTGACTGTGGTCTCTCCGACAGGAAGTCCAGAATCCAGCGACACATGACAGCGTTGAGACCAAGCAGCAACAGTTCTCCACTAGTCTCTGCGGGATGATCGTATTGAACGCTGAACTGAAGCCGACGTACAGGATTCTGGCGTAGCTGTTGTTGTCCAGATGAGAGAGAACTGTGTACAGTGTGGTGGCTAAGGCATCTTCACAGGAGCGGTTGGGGCGATATGTGAACTGCAGGGGATCCAGTGATGAAGGGAGGCTGGCGGTGATGTGAGGTTTAACCAGCCGTTTTTTCGTCACTTTCATCACTATGGGGGTCAGGGTGACGGGGCGGTAATCATTCAGACATACTGCAACAGTTTTCTTAGGGACAGGGATGATCGTGGATGTTTTGAAGCCTCTGGGTACCGCGGCCTGGCTGAGGGAGATGTTGAAAATGTCTGTGAGAACATCTGCTAACACCTCGGCACATTCCTTGAGTACCCGACCAGGTATGTTGTCAGGACCTGCCGCTTTCCTTGGGTTGACTCTGGCAAGGGTCCTCTGTGTGTGAGTAGATGGTTGGAGCAGGCTGGTCACTACGGGAGGGCCGGGCCTCCCCCTTCATGTAGTGTTCGATGCTTCAAAGCGGGCAAAGAAATTGTTGAGCCTGTCAGAAAGTGAGGCATCACTCCCATCAGTTTTCTGCCTGGTCTTGTAATCCATCAGTGCTTGAACACCCTGCCACATCTGTCTGGTGAACCCCGTGTAAGCTCTTTTCGCTTTCTTGATTCCATGAGAAAGCGCAGACCGCTGTGTGTAGTGCACCTCTGTCCCCCGACCTGTAGGCAGCATCAGGGGCCTTCAGTAGGGAGCGCACCTCAGGTGTCATCCACGGCTTCTCATTGCTCCAGGTGGTGAAGGTAGATGCTGATGGAACTGAACACATCAACACAACAGGATTTACTACATTGATGAGAAGAAACAGTTTGTAACATCATGTTTAAAGTACATAATGTGTGATGGAGATGAAGGAGCAGATGAACTGAGGACTTCCTGTCAGTGCTGGTAGAAGATGTGAGGAGACATGTGGTCTCTGTTCCTGGTTCTTGTGAGGACACGTGCTGCAGCATTTTGGACAAGCTCTTTAACGACTTCCTGCTGGAGCCTGATAATAAGTGTAAGCTATTTTATTTAGTGACTTTATTATGGAAGGTTGATGTGTAGTTCCTGTTGTTATAAGCAGGTTGTTGGTTGGGACTCTTGTTTTGAAAGGGGTTCTAACGGAAGGAGGTTCTGTGAAGAGAGAAGTTCTGAAGTGTGACGGAAAATAAACGGGTGTGATGTCCCGAGTCAATAACCATCTCTCGTGTCCTTTGTCGGCTGAGGCCCGACAGTATAAGAGAACAAAACGCTCGGCTACAGAAGGAATTACAATAATCACGTCTGGATGGAACAAAGGCCTGGACTCGTTCTTCTGCATCTTTTTGAGACATGATGTTTGAGATGTTACGTAAGTGGAAGAAGGCGGTCCTAGAAATGTGTTTTTAAATGAGAATCAAAGGACAAATCAGGATCAAAGATAAGGGTAATGTCCTCTAGCACAGCTTCATCATTAGATAATGTGTCTCTGAGGTGTTTAGGGCCAAGTATCAGAACCTCTGTTTTATCTGAGTTTAATAAGAGAAGGTTTTTATGTCCTTGAGACATGAACTTTAGTTAATCGATGACACTGTTCTGGTTTTATTGATACGTATAACTGGGTGTCATCTGCATAGCAGTGGAAGTTTACAGAGTGTGTCCTGATAATGTTTCCTAGTGGAAGCATATATAATGAGAATAAAATGGGCCGAGCACAGAACCCTGAGGAACACCGTGGTTAACTCTGGTGCACACAGATGACTCATCATTTAGTGATCTGGTAAATAGGATTTAAACCAGTTGAGGGCGGTTCCTTTAATGCTAATGAACTGTTCTAGTCTCTGTGATAAAATGTGATGGTCAATAGTGTTGAATGCTGCACTGAGATCTAACAGGACGAGGACAGACACAAACATCTGGAGCTACTAGAAGCTCATTAGTGACTTTAACCAAGGCTGTCTCCGTGCTGTGATTGGCTCGAAACCCCGACTGAAAGTCTTCACATTACTTTCCTGGAGAAACTCTCACAGCTGATTGGCTACAACCTTCTCAGGAGTTTAGACAGGAAGGGGAGGTTGGATATTGGTCTGTAGTTAAAAACCTTCGGGTCCAGGGTGGTTGTTTGAGAAGGGGTTTGATTACAGCTAGTTTAAAGGACTGTGGTACATCCTGATGATAGTGAGAGATTGATTGTGTTCAGTAACGTACTATCAATTAGGGGCAGAATTTCTTTAAGTACTTTTGTAGGAATGGGGTCTGAGATACAAGTTGTGGGTTTAGAACATGAGATTATTCTGGTCAGATGATATTCTAGTTTTCTATCTTCCTGAGAACAAACAAGAACCTGAACATTTTACAAGAATTACACTTCATGTTCTGCAATTTTTTTCCAGTGACTTGTTTTGTGCTACAGATCTTCTCACATCTGGATGCAGCTGTGACACTGTCACTCTCATGTTAATGTCCAGCTTTCATCTGTCGTTTGTCTTGAGGCAACTGCAGAAAGTCCTGTCTCACACAGGTAGGATGTGGCCAGTACCAATTCCTTGGAATCAAACTGACGAATCAGAGATGAGATCAATGAACTGCTCTTGCTCTGAACACTTCTTATTAAACTGGGAAATACCTCTGAGATGTGTTGGATATGAGAGTTGAGCTGTCACACTTGGCCTCACTGTTCCGCAGCTTGTTGACCTCTGACCTCCATGATTTCAGGCTTAAAAAGAGTCCATGTTTCATTCTCTGCTCCCACGTCTTCAGTTTGGTGAGAATAAGGGGATTTGATCAGCTGTGGACGGTGTGTGTTGGTGCATCTGCAGATTTAGTTCGTTTAGTTTCTGAAACATGTCAGTGAGGTAAAGTTTCAGGAGGAAGTTGTTGTTAAACTTGAAAGTTTGTTACTTTCTTCCTCCAAGAAGATTCTGATCTCATCCCGCAGTTCAAACTGTTTTGTTTAGATTCATCTTTTTGGGTTAGGGTAACCTAATCATAACCCAAACCTAATTCTAACCTAAAACCAAGTCTTAACTCTCAATCAGTCCATTAAAGGTTGGTCAGAAAGTGAGGACCAGACAAAATGTCCTCACACACACACACACACTGTTCTGGTATTGCCACACACACACACACAGACACACACTGGTTCTAGAAGTTTCTCTATAACTTTTAAGATCTTGACCTTCTATGTAGAGAGCCTTGAGATAATGTATATTATGATTTGCTGTTATACACACACACTGTTCTGATACTGACACACACACACACACACACACACTGCTGTATTAGACACACAACTCACACACAGTTGTATTGGACACACACATACACAAAGTTGTAATAGACACACACACACACACACACACACACACACACACTGTTTAGTGCAGGTGTGTTAACCCCACCCTCAGAAACAATAGATGAGGAGAGAGAGGAAGATGTGAGGGGGAGGGGCCTTCTGATACAGGCATCGTTTCTATTGGTTGGATTTGTTCTATAAAAAGAAGTTCAGACGACAAACCTTTTGTCCATTAGATTCTTCAGACTCACCAGGTTTCTATTGTTTCTAGTGTTTCTATTGTTTCTATTGTTTCTAGTGTTTCTATTGTTTCTATTGTTTCTATTGTTTCTAGTGTTTCTATTGTTTCTAGTGTTTCTATTGTTTCATATTTTTCTACTGTTTCTATTGTTTCTACTGTATCTTGTTTCTTATGTTTCTACTGTTTCTATTGTTTCATATTTTTCTACTGTTTCTATTGTTTCATATTTTTCTACTGTTTCTATTGTTTCTACTGTATCTTGTTTCTTATGTTTCTTATGTTTCTATTGTTTCTACTGTTTCTTGTTTCTTATGTTTCTACTGTTTCTATTGTTTCATATTTTTCTACTGTTTCTATTGTTTCTACTGTTTCTACTGTTTCATTGTCGTCATCCATCTTTTGTTTCTCTTCCCGTCTTTGTTTTCACGTCATGATTTTCTCTTTCTTATAATCGTGCTCTGCTTCTCTGTCTGACAGGAGGTCTCACTCTGTCACATTTTGATCTGTCCATCATCATGGCCGACTGGAGCGACTGTTTGAACTTTGGCTTGACTGTAGCCAAACAGGCTAGTGAGGTAAGAGATGCAGCGACCAACCAGAACACAGCACTGGTTCCAAAGGTCCAAACGACCAATCAGAGAAGGTGTCCATGATGATGTCACTGAGACACCCTAACCCCAACTTTATCAAACTTAATTAAACTTAATTACATTGCATTTCATTTAGCTGACGCTTTTATTCAAAGCGACTCACAATAAGACAAACCCAGAACAACAAGAATCAAGTAGTTACATTAGCTTCAAAAAGACAAACTACAAAGTGCTACATGTAAGTGCAACTAAACTCACGTTTTTTGGGGTTATTTTAAATTTTTAAATAGAAACACCAGAGTAGACGATGGTTGTTAAACATCTTCTTCTTGACCGAGGTATAGTCAGAAGAGATGTGTGTTTAGTCTGCGGAGGAAGATGTGTGAACTTTCTGTCCTGAAGTCACTGGGGAGCTCGTTCCACCGTTTAGGAGCCAGGACAACAAAAAGTCACGATGTTGTTGAGTGGCTAGTTTTGATAAACCTCATCAAAACTTTATCAAATTTAATTAAACTTAATTAAACTTATTAGACAATGAACATTCATGATTAATTGTTCTCATGTTGTCAGGTCGTCTTGTCTGCGATTCAGCAGCAGAAAGAAGTGAAACTGAAAAGTTCTCCAGCTGATCTGGTGACGGAAACTGATGAACGAGTCGAGAAGATCCTGATCAATGCAATCAAGAACCGATATCCACTGCACAGGTTCTGTCTGTTCTCTATGTTCTCTCTGGTCCTTTAATTGATTCTGATTGGACAGAACCTGACCTGTGACCTATGACCCTCAGGTTCATTGGGGAGGAGTCTGTAGCTGCAGGTGAACGTGTGGAGCTCAGTGACGCCCCCACCTGGATCATTGACCCCATCGACGGAACCGTCAACTTTGTCCACAGGTGACACACACACACACACACAGTTACTACTCTGAGAACTGTAGTTACTCGTTTGTAAAACCTGATTTATTTGGTGTGAATTCTTCCTGTGGTTCTGTAGCTGCAGATCAAGTCAAACTGGCTCCATCTTCCTACACAACTCTGTAGATTTTAAATCATGAATCACTTCAGCATGTTGTGACTCTGCAAGAACATAGTGTCTCACTGAGATATAAAGGATGAGTGTTGGAGTGAGGAGTCATCACAGACTCAAACCTGTGGAGTTAAACAAGTCAAAACCTTGGACATAGAGCCCCCCCCCCCCCCATCACAGATGTGCCCCTCCTCTATTCCAGCACCTCTGCAGCTGTAAGGCATCAGCTGGAGATCGCCCTCTAGTGGCTGTGGCATCTTTTTTATGGCTAAAAGGTTCATATTTACAGATCTACTTCTGTTTAAAACACACTCTTCACTTTCATTAGATGCAACTTAATACTCTGAAGTATTTGTACTTTATCTTGTTGCCAAGTCCTTGTTTGTGTTTGTTGGGATGTGACAGAATAAAGTTTGTTAGGTCAGTGAGTCAGAGGCTTCACACAAACTTCATCAGGCTCATTCACAGTAAATGTTCTGTAGTGATTTCAAACAGATCTGATATTATACAGCTTCATATCCACAGTCTGACTCTAGTGATCTGACAGTTCATTCACTCAATGAAAACATGTCGGCTGTGGAGGAAGATTAACAGCACGTGTGAGTTTGTAATAAATTCGGCAGCTTCTGATACTAATCCTGACATTTAGCTGACTTTGTGAGATCAGTGCTACGATCTTCTCTTCTCTGATTGTGGCTTCACTCCCTCCTCATCACCAGCGTTGATTAGACCCGAATGAATTGTGTTAGTGGAACAGCTTAAGCCTCAAGGTGAAGCTAATTCAAGCTGGACTCTTTCACTTAAACCAGGATTAGTTCAGCTACTTTGATAGCCCTCATGATTTTAGTTTTTTCTCAACAGGTTTCCATTTGTGGCCGTCTCCATTGCCTTCACTGTCAACAAGCAGGTAGAGTCACCTGCGGGTCAGAGGTCAGAGGGCTTAGACAGGAAGTAGACTGACATCTTATCGTTCTTGTTGTTGTTGTTGTTGTCATCGTGATCAGACGGAGTTTGGGATTGTGTACAGCTGTGTGGAGGACAAACTGTTCTACGCTCAGAGAGGAAGAGGAGCGTTTCTGAACGGAGAACCGCTACACGCCTCCGGACAGGAAGGTGACATCACACTGATGACATCACAGTGATCAAGTGGAAATGTCGCCATTTTTATTTTATTCTAACTCCTCTGTCCTGTCCAATTAGACGTCAGCAGGTGCGTGGTGATGACGGAGATTGGGGCGGAGCGGGATGACCTCGCTCTGTCCACCATGACGTCCAACATCTTCAGACTATTGAAACTTCCTGTCCACGGGTGAGAACTGACCCCGCCCACATTCCTCTGTACCACCGATAATCCGTCACGTTGCAACGACCTGCAGCTCATTTGTGTTATTGTTGTGTTTCATGTGTCGTTTGTTGTTTTAGTGTCTGTGCTCTTTAAGATTAAACTATAACAGGCTCTGTCTTTTCTTTAACATTTTGTTTGTATGTTTTTGCCGCGTTTCAGTGTCCGTGCGTTGGGGACGGCAGCGGTTGACATGTGTCAGGTGGCGACAGGTGGAGCTGATGCCTACTATCACATTGGGATGCATTGCTGGGACATTGCTGCTTCTGCCATCATCGTCCAGGAGGCTGGTGGTGTTGTCACGGATACGGATGGTGTGTATCTGAAATGTGATGTGATACCTTGGGGGGCGTGACATCCTCTAATTGGTCTACTTGTGTCCTCAGGCTCAGCGTTTGACATGATGTCCAGGAGAGTCATCGCCGCCAGCTCCTCAGCTGTGGCGCTTCGTATCGCTCAGGTGATCCAGGCGTTTCCTTGTCGTCGTGATGATGACGACTGCTACAAGTGTGTCTGCGGAGCGGCAGGCGTGAACGGTGTCTAGAGTGACGAGGCACAGGAAACAGAAGGTTGTCACGGTTCTGATGAAACACCAATAAAACCTGAAACTGACCAATCATGTCTCTTCTGTCTGTTCATATCATTAGAAGAAGTTTCAGTTGACGTTATCTATGAGAAGTAATCTGATTACAAAAACCTAATAAACATGAATTAGTCATTTAGCTTAGCATAACTTCATTAGCATGACATCAATATTCCTGAATTTACTCCAGACTGTTATTATTATTGATATTATTATTATTATTATTGTCATTAGCGGCGTATTATTTGACCTAAACATTTGTAACTTTTGCTGAAACTTTGCACAAATGTCTGATGTAGAAGAAATGTATGTGTCAAATGGT
Organism: Hippoglossus hippoglossus; assembly: GCF_009819705.1. NCBI lineage: Eukaryota > Metazoa > Chordata > Actinopteri > Pleuronectiformes > Pleuronectidae > Hippoglossus > Hippoglossus hippoglossus. The sequence continues at coordinate 24,598,500 of NC_047167.1, read as the reverse complement.
TTTCATGCATTGGTGTGTCTAGTTAACTCAATAGCGTCCCCTACAGGTCAGCCTATACAGCAAATTTGACCAAAATGCATGAAGATGGTTGAGCATATGTTTCACACGCAGACGTACAAAAAAGTCAGAGGACCCATATTCCAAACCCAACAGGAAGTCGGTCATTTTGGATTAAAAGTAGTAATTTTGGGGATTCACACACGTTGTACTTTAACTCCTCCTCCGAGAGGAGTAAACAGATCGGATTTGACACCTTGATGATGAAAGGTTTGCTTTTTGTGAGTTTTTGTCGGAGTGCGGGTCCGTGGCGTCGAATCTCAATGTTTCGCTGTGAAACAGGAAGTTGTTAAAACGTCAGTGTACATTATTCAATCTGCACCAAACTTCACATGTTTGATAAGAGTCCCGGGCTGAACACATCTACATGCCAATATTTAGTCATACTCAAAGCGCCCCCTACTGGCAACAAGAAATATGTTTTATAATGTGATATACTCCTACCAGGTTGACCACATCCAGTAATTTGGTCAGAAGACCCCTCAGACGTGGTCGATGATAGATTATGAATCTTGTGTTTTTGATGAAAGCTGTTTCTGTGGCAACGCACCGAATGTTGATGTTTAGTTTTTACAATTGATCAAATTGTTTGGGGGATAAACTTGCTTGAAAAGTCACGAAACTCTTCACACATGTTGGAAATGACAAACATTTGCTTCCAATATGGGTTTTGCATATGGATGTGGCAATATAGCTCGATAGCGCCCCCTACAAATTTTCAACAAAGCAGCCCGGCATATTTCACTGACATATATGAAAATGAGGAGGAATATGAACCACAATGAATGTCGAGACTTACAAAACAGCCTCTTGGAAGTGACAGGAAGTTAGCATTGCTGATTGTAATGTATAATTTCTGCTTGGTTTTTGCTATTTGCAGGAATTCTACTTTAATGAACTCCTCCTACAGAATAATCATATCAATTTCAACGTCCACAAATAACCTCCATAATGAAACATTTGTGCTGATCATAATTTTTCATTCAACAGCCCGTAGCAATATCGCCTTGAAACAGGAAGTTCCACTAATTAAACTATACATTGTCCAATCTGCACAAGACATAAGGGGCCGTTCACCAGCGGTGAGTAAGTAATGAGGGAAACAGTGAGGACGAGCATCAGGAGGACGAGGGCTGAGAAAGTTAAATGATTCAAACACAAAATGATATTAAAGTGACTGTTGGTCACACAGCCATTAGAGTGACAGAGTCAGTGCTCATTGATGAGGAAGAGTATATGATTGATGAGGAAGTTTTCAAACTGTCAATCAAAAGAAAAAACGCAGAAAACAAATCAAACAGTGATTAAATGAATAAGGTGTCAAAGATTATGGAGGAGAGTTTGATGAACATCATTAGAACCTGCAGGTGGATGAAGAGTGTTTACTCCTTCACTAGGATCCGAACCTTTTTACACGACACTAAGACTGGTTAGAGTAGAGGACTTCTTCCCCGATTTAAAACTGTTCCTTAACTCAGTCAGAGTCTTCATGAGAAACACTGAAGGTACCGACCAACCAACCTTCACTGACCAGGAAGTTTTCCTCCTCAGAAAACTAATGTCCAAAGTCCGAGCCCAAATGGCCACTTGATGGTTAAACCCTGTCTGTTCTCCTCCGTCTGTGTGATCCTCTACGTTTGGTTTAACTTCAGCCTCATCCTCAACATGTGTGACATAAAGCTGGGCTCTTTAAACATAAATGGTGCCAGAGGAGATGTGAAGAGAGCTGCTCTGTTCAGCCTGTGTAGGATACATGCTGCGCTGCAGAAGATAAAGAACGGCAAGGCTCCAGGCATCGACGGACTTCCTGCAGATTTTTACAAAGCTTTCTGGCCTGTGATTGGAGGAGATCTGCTGATGGTCCTCAGAGACAGTTTTAACAAAGGACAGCTACCTTTGAGCTGCAGGAGAGCGGTCCTCACCCTTCTCTCCAAAAAAGGAGATCTTCAGGAGATAAAGAACTGGCGACCAGTAGCTCTGCTCTGCACTGACTATAAACTGTTGTCCAAAGTGTTGGCCACGAGGCTGAGGAAAGTGATGGAGCATGTCATTCATGTAGACCAGACCTATTGTGTGCCCAGCAGGCTGATATCTGATAACATTACTCTGATTCGTGATATTTTGGACCTCTCTGGTTCATCGGGCTGTGAACTTGGTCTTATTTCTATAGATCAAGAAAAGGCTTTTGACCGGGTTGAACACAGATACTTGTGGCAGACGCTGCAGGTGTTTGGGTTCAGCCCGGGTCTCATAGCCATGATCCGGACATTGTACAGTGACATTGAGAGTGTTTTAAAGATTAATGGTGGTTTAAGTTCTCCTTTTAAAGTCCAGAGGGGAATCAGACAGGGCTGCTCCCTCTCTGGCAGGCTGTACTCTCTAGCCATAGAGCCGCTCCTGCACAGACTGAGGGTACAGCTGTCAGGTGTGAATCTCCCAGGGTGTCCACAAGCTTTGAAAGTATCTGCTTGTGCTGACGATGTCATGGTCTTTGTTAAAAAACAAGATGACATCGATGTACTGGTTGAAACTGTTGATCAGTTCGGCAAAATATCATCTGCAAAAACTAACTGGGAAAAAAGTGAAGCTTTAGCAGTGGGAGCTGAGCTGAGCAGAGAACTTGTGTTACCGGGGGGGTTGACCTGGAATAAAGAAGGTCTGAGATATCTGGGCATTTATCTTGGGGATGAAACGTTCATGAGCAAAAATTGGGACAATGTTTTAGAGAAGGTAGACGACGATGTCTTTTAAAGGCCGCATCCTTATCATTAACAACCTGGTGTCCTCCATGCTATGGCACCGACTGGCATGTGTGGACCCCCCAGCACGTCTGCTGGCCAGAATACAGGCTGTGATGGTGGACTTCTTCTGGGACCATCTGCACTGGGTCCCACAGAGTGTCCTCTTTCTGCCTAAGCAGGTGGGGGGACATGGTCTTGTCCGCTTTCAGGCTCCAGTTCGTCCAAAGACTCCTGACTGGACCTGGGGACCTGGTCTGGAGACCCGTAGCCCGTGCCATACTAGAGCGGTGTGGTGGGCTGGGCCTGGCTGAGTCGTTGTTTCTAATGGATATAAATGGATGTAAGTTGGACAACCTTCCAGGTTTTTACAAAGGACTGCTCAAAGTGTGGGGAATGTTTCCATAAGGAGAGACTGAAGAACTGTGACTCTCTGCTCCGGCTTCTCAAAGAGTCAGTGGTCCACGGGACTCGGCTCCGGTGTGATGCAGAACCAGGCCTACCTCAGAAACTGTGCCAGGCCAAAGTCCTCACACTGGGCCATGTGGTGGAGGTGTGTGGCCCTCACCTGGACCACGCTGCAGGTCTGGCCTCACGTTTGGGGATCAGGTCAGTCAGGGTGGTGAGCCTCCTGCTGAGAGGCTGGAAACAGCAGCTGACACACCCTGAACTTCTGCTGATCACTGCTCACTGTGATGGACTCATTCAGCCTGACACCAGTGATCTTCTTCCTGATGTAAACATTGTTCCTGTCCTTAAATGTGAAGGTTTTTTGTTAAAGTTAAAAACTGCCTCTTGTAGCACACTGAGCACCATGACGGGTAAAACTATGTATTATTTATTAGTTAAACTTCTGAACCAGAGCAGACTGGAAGACCGGAGTGACTCTCCATGGAGGACTCATCTGGACCTGACAGAGGCTCAGAGGCCTGAGTGGAGAGCACTCTACAAACCACCACTGACAAAGAGGGGGGGGGGGGGGGGGGCTTACAGTGGAGGCTTCTACACGGAGCTGTTGCTGTCAACGCGTTTGTTTCAGTTATTAATTCTGACGTTGCTGCTACTTGTCCCTTCTGTCCACAGAGGGAGACAGTGTCTCATTGTTTCCTGGAGTGTGGTCGTCTCTCCTCACTGTTTCTGTTTCTGACTCACTTGTTTGATGATGTTTTCTCAAATCAAATGTTCATCCTGGGAACAAGTACAACAGAAGAAATATAATAAAATGTCAACTCTTGAACTTTGTTTTGGGTCAAGCGAAGACGGCGATCTATCTCTGCAGGAGAAACAAACTTGACTCACTCGATGTAGACGTGATGTGCGTCTTTAGACGAATGTTAAAGACAAGACTGAAAACTGATTTCACTTTCTTTATTTTGACAAATAATGTAGAAGATTTTGAGAAGATGTGGTGCCTCAAACAAGTTTTATGTTCTGTGAAAAAAGATCAGCTGGTTTTTGGTCATATTTTGGATTGAATATGGTTTGATTTGATGGTTTTTTAAGTTTGGGATACTTAGTATTAGTATTTGTTTTTGGAACTTTACTGAGCAAATAAAAGTGGCCTGAAAAATCTGTCTGTCTCTCTCTCTTTCTCTCTCTGTCTCTCTCTCTCTCTCTCTCTGTCTCTCTCTGTCTCTCTCTCTCTGTGTGTGTCTCTCTCTCTTTCTCTCTGTCTCTCTCTCTCTCTGTCTCTCTCTCTCTCTCTCTCTCTGTCTCTCTGTCTCTCTCTCTCACTCTGTCTCTCTCTCTCTCGTTCTCTCTGTCTCTCTCTCTCTCTCTCTGTGTGTCTCTCTCTCTCTTTCTCTCTCTGTCTCTGTATCTCTCGTTCTCTCTGTCTCTCTCTCTCTGTCTCTGTCTCTCTGTGTGTCTCTCTGTGTCTCTCTGCCTCTGTCTCTCTCTCGTTCTCTCTGTGTCTCTCTCTCTCTGTCTCTGTCTCTCTGTGTGTCTCTCGTTCTCTCTGTCTCTCTGTGTGTCTCTCGTTCTCTCTGTCTCTCGTTCTCTCTGTGTCTCTCTGCCTCGTTCTCTCTGTCTCTCGTTCTCTCTGTCTCTCTGTGTCTCTCTGCCTCTCTCTCTCTGTGTCTCTCTCTCTCTGTCTCTCTGCCTCTGTCTCTCTGTGTGTCTCTCGTTCTCTCTGTCTCTCTCTCTCTGTGTGTGTCTCTCTCTCTTTCTCTCTGTCTCTCTGTGTTTCAGGACTCTTCCTGTGTCCTGCTGACGCAGCTGAATTCTCAATGAGAACAAACGTGCAGTGGAACAATGGCGGTGAATGAAGAACCGTGTTTCCAGAACTCCGTCCTCCCATAAATCCCCGCGCTTGGCGGCTCTGAGCGGTTTGACACCGGGAGCTTCATGATGCCTCTGCCCCGACGCCGCTCATCTTTCCTCGGTCAGTCGTGCTCCGAGCGCCCGGTCTCCGCCTCCGGGGCACGGATGGGCTCCGGTACAGCCGCCGCACGTGGAGTCTTCGTGGGCATCGGGCCGCCGGTGTGCTCCGGAGCCTCCGGCCTCGGGACCCGGGTTTCCCGACGGGCTCTGGGCATCAGCAGCGTGTTCCTGCAGGGGATGAGGAGCAGCGCCGCCCCGGTCCTGCCCCGGGCCGGTGACCGGGCGGCGGGCCACGGTGCGGCGGGCGGACTGAACAGCTGCCTGATGGAGTACCGAGACAAAGTGAGAGCTCTGGAGACACTGAACCAGCAGCTGGAGGAACAGATCCGACTCTGTCTGGACCGGAAGGCGAACAGCGCTGGAGCTTGGGGGCCGCTCCGGAGGGAGTGGGAGGAGGTCTACCGACAGGTGAGCAGGGGGGGAGGGTCTACCGGCAGGTGAGCAAAGGGGGAAGGGTCTACCGACAGGTGAGCAGGGGGGGGAGGGTCTACCGATAGGTGAGCAAGGGGGGAAGGGTCTACCGACAGGTGAGCAGGGGGGGGAGGGTCTACGACAGGTGAGCAGGGGGGGGAGGGTCTACGACAGGTGAGCAAGGGGGGAAGGGTCTACCGACAGGTGAGCAGGGGGGGGAGGGTCTACCGACAGGTGAGCAGGGGGGGGAGGGTCTACCGATAGGTGAGAAGGGGGGAAGGGTCTACCGGCAGGTGAGCAAGGGGGGAAGGGTCTACCGACAGGTGAGCAGGGGGGGGAGGGTCTACGACAGGTGAGCAGGGGGGAAGGGTCTACCGGCAGGTGAGCAAGGGGGGAAGGGTCTACCGACAGGTGAGCAGGGGGGGGGAGGGTCTACGACAGGTGAGCAAGGGGGGAAGGGTCTACCGACAGGTGAGCAAGGGGGGAAGGGTCTACCGACAGGTGAGCAGGGGGGGGAGGGTCTACCGACAGGTGAGAAGGGGGGAAGGGTCTACCGGCAGGTGAGCAAGGGGGGAAGGGTCTACGACAGGTGAGCAGGGGGGAAGGGTCTACCGACAGGTGAGAAGGGGGGAAGGGTCTACCGACAGGTGAGCAAGGGGGGAAGGGTCTACCGACAGGTGAGCAGGGGGGGGAGGGTCTACCGACAGGTGAGAAGGGGGGAAGGGTCTACCGGCAGGTGAGCAGGGGAGGAGGTCTACCGACAGGTGAGCAGGGGGGGGAGGGTCTACCGGCAGGTGAGCAAGGGGGGAAGGGTCTACCGGCAGGTGAGCAGGGGGGGGAGGGTCTACCGACAGGTGAGCAAGGGGGGAAGGGTCTACGACAGTTGAGCGGGGGGGAGGAGGTTTACCGACAGGTGAGCAGGGGGGGGAGGGTCTACCGGCAGGTGAGCAGGGGGGGAGGGTCTACGACAGGTGAGCAAGGGTCTACCGGCAGGTGAGCAGGGGGGGAGGAGGTTTACCAACAGGTGAGCAGGGGGGGGAGGAGGTTTACCGACAGGTGAGCAGGGGGGGAGGGGTCTACCGACAGGTGAGCAGGGGGAGGGGTCTACCGACAGGTGAGCAAGGGGGGGGAAGGGTCTACCCACAGGTGAGCAGGGGGGGAGGAGGTTTACCGACAGGTGAGCATGGGGGGGGTCTACCGACAGGTGAGCAGGGGGGGGAGGAGGTTTACCAACAGGTGAGCATGGGGGGGGGGGTCTACCGACAGGTGAGCAGGGGGAAGGGTCTACCCACAGGTGAGCAGAGGGGGGAGGGTCTACCCACAGATGAGCAGGGGGGGAGGAGGTTTACCGACAGGTGAGCGGGGGGGGAGGGGAGTTGCCCCCTGCTGGCTGCAGCTCGGTCACGTCTCTGTGTTTTCTGAAGGTCAGTGAAGCGATTCTGGACAACGCTCGACTGATGCTGCAGACGGAGAACGTTCAGGCCAATGCCGAGGACTTCAAGGACAGGTCGGACTTTCAACATGTTTACCTGAGAGAAAAATAAATGATGATGTGTGAAGGTAACACAGGATGTGGACAAACGTCTTCTGTCCTGTAGGTTTGAGAACGAGCAGCCGTTCAGGACGGCAGTGGAGGAGGAGATCAGTTCTCTGTACAAAGTCATTGACGATGCCAATCTGACGAAGGCCGAGCTGGAGGAGCAGATGGAGAAGATGAGAGCTGATCTGCGTCACCTGGAGCACGACCATGAGCAGGTCCCACTAAACCGTTCAAAAAACACACAATTTAAATCACCACACACACACGATAGTTTATTTAAAAAAATATTTGACTTTATAGATAAAAATCTCAATAAATTCTTTAGTTTATAATTTAATATCAGTTTATCAGTTGAAGATTAAACAATTAAAGTAATTTTTGATGGATTTATGTTGTTTAATACCTTAAATAAAAGGTGTAAAATAATTTCTTCAGTCGTCAGTGTTTGTCTTTGAAATGTCCCTTTTATGAGCTGAAGTCATGTGACCTCTGTACGATACCTGTCTATCCAGGACGTTCGAGTCCTGTACAGTCAGATGGCGGGACGTGAGGTGGACGAACCCGACGCTCCTATCGAGACAAGTCTTGACCAGATCCTGAGCCACATCAGGAGCCACTGGGAGAAAGTGACGGAGAGGAACCGAGCGGAGACGGACAGCTACCAGCTGGAGTGTAAGGTGAGGACGTATCACCTGCTCAGGTGTACTCACAGGCCACACTGTTCCTTTAACCTGCGTCTGACACGTGTGTGTGTGTCCTGCAGGAGGCGCAGTGCGTGAGCAGCAGACTGAGTCCGGAGGAAGAGCAGGTGGAGGCGCTGAAGGCGGAGTGTAACGACACAGGCTGTAAGATCCAGAGTCTGCAGGCTGAGACCGAATCCATCAGAGCACTGGTGAGATGCACACAAATCAATACCCTGATTATTAACCTGATCAATGAACTGATGAATAACCGATCAATAATCTTCTCTCTGCAGAAACGAGGTCTGGAGAACTCGCTGAGCGACGCTCGTCACTGGCACGACATGGAACTTCAGAACCTGGGCTCGGTGGTCGCTAAGCTGGAGGCGGAGCTCGCCGACGTGAACGGAGAGATTGAGCAGCAGCGCCGCGACTACGACACATTGCTTAGCAACAAGCAGCGTCTGGAGCAGGAGATCGGGATGTACCACGGCGTCCTGGACGGAGAGGAGAGCCGCTTCCTGCCTGCTAATACACCGTGAGTCACTGTGACAAACGACAAAACATCAGACTCATGAAAACCAACTTGTGTAAAAATGTCTCTGAGTCACGAACTGGTCATATTTACCTGTTCAGGTGTTTAGGTCAAGTCTCTGAACCTGAGGGAGCAGCTGCAGAGTCCAGGACTGAATCAGGTCCTCCATGTTCATCACAGTGATCCCTGAGGACAACGTGAGGAGACTGAAGCATGAAGAGACTCTGCAGGAGGACATCAGTGACGTTATGAGTCAGTCACTGTCCCAAACACCCGAGGTCTTCATTTGTCCCCAACACCTGAGGTTCTCACCTGTCCCAAATATCTGAGGAGTTCGGGTGGATCAGGGGTTGTCCTGCAGCATCACCCAGGGACATTTCGATTGGTGCCCGTCATGTGGTGGATTTACCTGAGACACACACCTGGACACATGACCAGTTCATGGTGAGGCTGAACCTTCACACCTGTCATCAACTCAGAGGATTGTGGGACACTGGGAACCAGAGTGATCTGTGTACCAGGACTGGGACAGTGAAGTGATGACATCACAGCAGGTGTTTGATATTTTCTCATCAATAAACTGAATTCATTGACCTTTTCAGGTGTTAACACTTTCTGCCGTCAACAACAAAAAAGGTTTGTTTGTTACAGTTTGAACATAAAATATTTTTATCGATAAAAAATTCAAAAAAATTTAGAATTAAAATTTTAAATCTAAAAAAAAATGTTTTGTCATGTCATTTGATTATTGATCAATTACTTCACACGTCTCAGGTCTGATCATCTTATTAGTTGTATTCTTTAAGTTCAGACACTTGAGTCAAATAAACTTGTTAATGATCCACAAACCAAAAATATAAATTAATGGTTTAATCAATAAAATGATAAAAACAATGTACGGAGGCTGAAGAGACCTGAAGAACAAAATCAATGACTTTTATTTTGAAAGGATTCATTATCCATTTAAATTATCTTTGTTAATATGACCTCAGAGACGTGAATGACCTCTGACGATGAAATAAAAACACGTGTTCATCATTTAACGTGTTTTATTAAACTCGACTGAGTTGTACTTTTTATTATGAAATAAATAATCATGTGTGACTAAGGTGGGGGGGTGGTTGTCATAGAAACATGTTCACTCATTAGAACAAGCAGGAGAACATCATTGAGTCTACGATGGATGACATCATAATGGAATCAGCTGAATTGACTGTGATACTCAAGGAAACCTAAAAACATCAAGATTCTACAGGAAGTCCTGTAGCCATCCGCAGGAAGTGATGTCACACTGACAGGTCAGGAGGATTCACCTTACACACAATGATCCTGGTGAACCTGTCTCCTGCAGCGCCACCATCAGGACACACTGTGTGGTTGGTGGAGGATGGGGGGTGTGTCACTCTGTCGACCACACTGATTCATTGGATGAGTAATAAATGGTCCAGTGAAAACAGATCCAAGCAGTCATCCCATTTCATCAGCAGCTTTGTTTCTCTCTGGACAGGAAGTGACATCCCATTGGTCGATTCAATCAAGTACAAAATCAATATTTATCATTACTGGTCCATACGCGCAACAGCACAATGCTAGCAGCTAGTTTTTGTGGGCTAGCTCTACAGTTTTTTCCCATAATCCTACAGGCCTGGCCTCAGTATGCGGGTCTGAGCCTGGCTGTCGTACCAATAAAGCTCAGTGAACGCCACCGGAGGGCGCTGCCTCCCCGCCTGCAGGAGGCAGTAACACATCCTTCCACAGCCTCTGATTGGCTGGTTTAGGTGGGCTGCAGGGGGATGCAACCCACCCCGACCCCTCCCTCATGACAGGCCATGGGGGCCATGAAGGTCCAGCGGTTGGTGTCTGGGTTGTACATCTCCAATGAATTGAGGTTGGACTGTCCATCGTATCCACCCACAGCATACAGACGACCTGACGTGGACACCAGAGACACCCTGCTGCGACGTGTGTTCATCGCCACCAGGAGGCTCCACTGCCCCGACGCCGAGCTAAACACCTCCACCCCGCTCAGGAAGCCCGACCCGTCGTAACCCCCCGCCACGTACATGTGACTCCCCAGAGCCGCTGCCCCGTGACGGCAACGCTTGTTCAGCATCGCTGACGCAGGGTGCCACCTGTTGGTGTGATGGTTGTAGTACTCCACCTGGGGGGGGAACAAACAAACAATAAATAGACAAAATATGTTTTTAAAAAGGTCAGAAACATTGTTGTCAATAAAGTTTTATTTTATTCATGTTCACAAGCTCAGTGGTTGTTCGAAATAAATCGTGTTGATCAGTATCAATTAGTGTTTTTACTGTAAAACTGACCGTGTTAAAGATCTGTAAACCGTCATGGCCGCCTGATACAAAGATGCGTCCATCAAACACCGTCACACCTGCAGCACTGCGACTTGCGCTCATCTCTGTCACCACGGTCCACCTGACAACAAAAGGAAGAAACCCCTTAAATCTTCATTCATTCAACCAGGAAGTTAAGTCAAGTGTGTGAACCCCTGAATCAAAACTTGAGTGATTTTATCGTCAGACAGTAAAGATGTTTTTTTTTTTTTTTTAAAGACCTTAATGACATCATATTTATCAACTATTAAAGGGTAAGTTTAAAGGAAAAATTTCCTTCAGTGAAAACATGGTGTCATCATTTTGGCTGGTGTGAAAAAAAGTACCTGAACCTCAACCTGGTCCTGAACCTGGTTCTGGACCTGGTTCTTGTCCTGGCCCTGAACCTAGACCTGCAACTGGTTGCGGACCTGATTCTGGTCCTGTACCTGAACCTGGTTGTGGACCTAGATCTGGACTTGGTCCTGGACCACTGACCCCTGTAGAAAGAGGATTTGAGCACCTGTCGGTCTCTGGAGAAAAACACTCCACAGAGTTCAGAGACGACTTTCCATCATAGCCGCCACAGACGTAGATGTGTCCGTCAACCACCACCGTTCCCATGGCGCTGTGGATGACAGCACATTTTATCATCTGTTTGATCAGGACCAATGTACTGAACAGTAATATTGATCACTATTCATCTACCGACTAATCAGACCTGCGCTGACTGTTCATGCTCGACACCCGCGTCCAGTTGTCCGTCTCTGGGTTGTAGACCTCCACTGTGCTCAGTCGCGATTGGCCGTCATATCCACCGATGGCGAACAGCAGTCCGTTAACAACAGCCACACCCACTCTGCTGCGAGCCGTCCTCATTGGCTGACAGCGCTCCCAGAAATTCCCAATTGGATCGAAGACTTCGACCACATTTAAGGAGTCACCTAGAAGAGAAAAACCACCGTCACGTTACAGGTGACAAGAGGCGAGAGGTGCGTGTGTGTCTGACTTGATCTGCCGACGTAAATCTGCCGGCAGCTGTAGGTTTGGAGTAGAAAAACCCAGCCGTCAATAATATATATATATATATATATATATATATATATACAGTGCCTTGCATAAGTATTCACCCCCCTTGGACTTTTTCCCATTATGTACTGTTACTAACTGGAATTCAAATAGACTTAAATAAACTTTTTCCCGTTTGATCAACAAAACATGCATAGTACTTTGAAGGTGCAAAATAAATTTTATTGTGACACAAACAATAATGAGAACAAAAAAGTTGACATCTGTTGGGTGCATAAGTATTCACCCCCCTGTGTCAATACTTGGTAGAACCCCCCTTTCGCTGCAATTACAGCTGCAAGTCTTTTGGGGTATGTCTCTACCAGCTTTGCACATCTAGAGATGGAAAGGTTTGTCCATTCTTCTTGGCAAAAAAGATGAAGCTCAGTCAGATTGGATGGAGACCGTCTGTGAACTGCAATCTTCAAGTCTTGCCATAGATTCTCTATTGGATTGAGGTCTGGGCTTTGACTGGGCCATTTTAAGACATTAACATTCTTTAATCCAAACCATTCCTTTGTAGCTCTGGCTGTATGTTTAGGGTCATTGTCCTGCTGGAAGATGAACCTCCGCCCCAGTCTCAAGTCTTTTGCAGACTGCATCAGATTTTCTTCAAGGATTTCCCTGTATTTGGCTCCATCCATCTTTCCCTCTATTCTGACCAGTTTCCCTGTACCTGCTGAAGAGAAGCATCCCCACAGCATGATGCTACCACCACCATGTTTCACTGTTGGGATGGTGTGCTCAGGGTGATGGGCAGTGTTGGGTTTTCGCCACACATAGCGTTTTGCATTGAGGCCAAAAAGTTAAATTTTGGTCTCATCTGACCAGAGCACCTTCTTCCACATGTTTGCTGTGTCTCCCACATGGCTTCTGGCAAACTCCAAACGGGATTTTTTATGGATCCCTTTCAACAATGGCTTTCTTCTTGCCACTCTTCCATAAAGGCCAGATTTGTGGAGTAGACGACTAATAGTTGTCCTGTGGACAGATTCTCCCACCTCAGCTGTGGATCTCTGCAACTCCTCCAGAGTAACCATGGGCCTCCTGGTTGCTTCTCTGATTAATTTTCTCCTTGTCCGACTCTTCAGTTTGGGTGGACGGCCTCCTCTTGGTAGGTTTGCGGTTGTGCCATATTCTTTCCATTTTCTTATGATGGATTTTATGGTGCTCAGAGAGATGTTCAAAGCTCTGGATATTTTTTTATAACCTAACCCTGCTTCATATTTCTCCACAACTTTATCCCTGACCTGTTTGGTGAGCTCCTTGGTCTTCATGATGCTGTTTGTTCAGTAATGATCTCCAACAAACTCTGAGTCCGTCACAGAACAGGTGTATTTATACTGAGATTAAATTGCAGACAGGTGGACCCTATTTACTAATTATGTGACTTGCAAATGTGACTTGTGAATGCAATTGGTCGCACCAGATCTTTGTTAGGGGTTTCACAGTAAAGGGGGTGAATACATATGCACTCAACACTTTTCAGATTTTTATTTGTAAATAATTGTGAAATCCATGTAATATTTCCCCCCACTTCCAAATGATGCACTATTTTGTGTTGGTCCATTACATAAACTCACGATGAAATAAATTTTAATCTGTGGTTATACCATGACAAAATGTAGAAAAGTCCAAAGGGGGTGAATACTTATGCAAGGCACTGTATATATATATGTATGTATAAAAACAAGGTATGGGGTAGACATTGTTCCTGTATAGTGGGATATACAAAGCAGAAAACGCATCTGAATTCTTAGAATTAAAACATTAGATACATCATGTGTGTCGGTGACGCCTTCGGCCAATCAGAGCAGAGTTGTGTCGTCCCACCCCAAGATGCTGCAGCTGGATTACTCCCGCCGTGTTTTAAGGTCATGTGACCTGTAGGGCTGGGTATCGAGTATTATGTGAGAGTGAAAGAGAGTCAGGGATGCAAACACATGTATGGTGAAAAAAGAGAGAGCTGTCCGAAGTAGAAACAATCTGACAAAGGCCTTTGCTAGTCAGGTGACATGAGACAGGTGACATGTGACATGTGTCAGGTGACATGAGTCAGCTGACATGGGTCAGGTGACATGAGACAGGTGACATGTGACATGGGTCAGGTGACATGGGTCAGGTGAGCATGTACCTGAGCTGTTGAGTCCTCCCACAGCATAGATGAGTCCTGTGATGGATGTGCAGCACCTCTGTCTGGTTTTAAACGTGGGAAGATGAGGACGACGCTCGGGCATCAGGTGGAAATCTTTGGCTTCATCCACCAGGTCTCTGACAAGAAACACAGCAGAGACACGACTGAATGTTTAGACGAAAGGTAAAGAATTAGAACACCTGGACAGTGATCAGTATCTGTGTGACAGCGTTAGCTAAAAGCCTAATATGTCAATACTAAGCCTGACGCCGAGTTAAACATCACACTGAAAATACAGACAGACGGGTCTATATGAACCAATCACACACAAGAACGTCTCACCTGCATTTATGGCAGCAACGAACCAGTTCGTCCTGCTGGACTCGGTCAGACAGAAACTGAGGTCGACATAGAGGAAGTCTGATCTTTGACAGCAGCTCTGGCAGCAGAGGCTCCCGCCGGTCCCGGTCATGATGAACCCAGGTGAGAGCCGCCTCGAACACCTGCACAGGTAACACACACTCAGCCTCACACACCTGCACAGGTAACACACACTCAGCCTCGAACACCTGCACAGGTAACACACACTCAGCCTCGAACACCTGCACAGGTAACACACACTCAGCCTCCCACACCTGCACAGGTAACACACACTCAGCCTCGAACACCTGCACAGGTAACACACACTCAGCCTCGAACACCTGCACAGGTAACACACACTCAGCCTCCCACACCTGCACAGGTAACACACAATCAGCCTCGAACACCTGCACAGGTAACACACACTCAGCCTCGAACACCTGCACAGGTAACACACACTCAGCCTCGAACACCTGCACAGGTAACACACACTCAGCCTCACACACCTGCACAGGTAACACACACTCAGCCTCACACACCTGCACAGGTAACACACACTCAGCCTCGAACACCTGCACAGGTAACACACACTCAGCCTCCCACACCTGCACAGGTAACACACACTCAGCCTCCCACACCTGCACAGGTAACACACACTCAGCCTCGAACACCTGCACAGGTAACACACACTCAGCCTCACACACCTGCACAGGTAACACACACTCAGCCTCACACACCTGCACAGGTAACACACACTCAGCCTCACACACCTGCACAGGTAACACACACTCAGCCTCACACACCTGCACAGGTAACACACACTCAGCCTCACACACCTGCACAGGCAACACACTCTCAGGTGACACCTCTCACCTGTTCTTCAGCTTTAACATTGAGTTCATCGCAGCCGACCAGCTCCAGCACCTCCTCCGTCCTCAGACCCAGGAACTCGTCCGATAAAGAAACGTCCACAAAGTGCTGGTGGAGGAAGCTGCTGGCCGAGTCGTACAGAGTCGTACACATCATGGTCTCTGCGAACTGACGGACACCCAGACAGTTCTTCGGATGTAACCTGAAAGCCACAGAGCAGAAAACATTTACAATTCACACACGTAGAAACTGAATGTTGTAGAAGCGTTTGCCTGTTGAGAACAATTTAAATAAAGGAAGAACAGAGTTTAACCTTCGTCGCTGAGCTTGGAAACAAATGTGATTTAACATTCCACCACAGTTACAAAGAGTTTTTTTACCTACCGTCATTTCCAAAAGCTTCAGCTGATGAAGATAATGTGACTGAAAGCTCCAGAAAAGCTGAGCTTTGTTTTGTAAAACATACTGTATGTTCACTTTTAGAAATAAGTCTGAACATGTACACGCGTAAAAAAACAAACTATCGGACTTTAGCTTAGTTTGAGAGTTTCTCCGTCGACTGACCTCTCCTGGAGGAAGGAGCAGCAGGCGTCTTTAACGTTCTGCAGCTGCAGGAAGCTCGAGCCAATCAGAAGAGACTGAACGTTCTGTTGGTCGATAGCAACATGGCCGCTGTACGCAAAGTTAATCAGAGCCTCCAGAGCACTGCAGGGAGAGAGGAAGCGGTTAGACTGGGGTCACACTGGTTTCAAACTGGTATGTGGTTCCCCGTGCTGTGACCGGGTTCCAGACAGGAAGTCTTGTCACGTTACCTGGGGTCCATGCCCTGCATCAGGATCTCGTCCTGTTTACACTCCACCATGTCGTTGGTGAACATGGCGTGAAAGTACGGGATGGAGGCGGCCAGAACGATCCGGTGAGCGCTGAACTTATGATCCCCCACCTGCAGAGATACATGAACAATACATGTATACAACTGTATATACCAGTACATATAGTACACAGGTACAGTGTTGTATACAACTGTATATACCAGTACATAGAGTACACAGGTACAGTGTTGTATACAACTGTATATACCAGTACATAGAGTACACAGGTACAGTGTTGTATACAACTGTATATACCAGTACATAGAGTACACAGGTCAGGTGTTGTACCTCACCTGTCCAGCAGGTGAACTGATCCTGAGACATTAAGAAGATTAAATGTGTCACTGCAGACGATCAATCCTCAGTTGTATATAATCTGATCGATGACGTCAGGTCAAAGGTCAGCTCTGGTACCCAAGGTTCAGTGACGTCAGCTCATCTTACAAGCCGTTGTTAGCTCTTGTTAGCATCGTTAGCTCAGTATCAGCTAGCTTCCTCATTACGGGCTGTTAGCTGGAGGCTAACTCGGTTCTTACCCTGAGCGTGACATCACAGAGTTTCCCCTGACGTCGGATCTCCTCCATGACGACATAACCTCGTGCCGGCGCGTCGCGCACCGAGAAATGAACCAAGTCCTCGAGCTCTTCGTCTCCCATCGTCAGCACGAGCAGCGCGAACTGAGCCCAGCGAGCCACCGTACACAGCCCGAGCCGTGACGTCACGCTCACCGGCGGAAACACGGGCAGGTCTCCGGCTTCCGAATAAAAGACCGCCCCTACAAGAAACAGCGCCACCTCGTGGATCCTATTTTATCAACGTGGCGACAGATGAACATAGAAAGTTCTTTTATGACTTGATTGGATATTGTGAAAGCTGGAGGTCATTTTGTAGAGCAGTGCTCCTCCTGTTCCTCCTTCCTCCTCCACAAAGGAGCAGATTCCTGCTGCTGGGTTGATGCTGTTCTACGCTCTCCTGGTGTCTCCTGGAGTAATGTCTCCTGGCGTCTCCTGGTGTCTCCTGGAGTAATGTCTCCTGGCGTCTCCTGGCATCTCCTGGAGTAATGTCTCCTGGCGTCTCCTGGTGTCTCCTGGAGTAATGTCTCCTGGCGTCTCCTGGCATCTCCTGGGGTCTCCTGGAGTAATGTCTCCTGGAGTAATGTCTCCTGGCGTCTCCTGGCGTCTCCTGGAGTAATGTCTCCTGGCGTCTCCTGGCATCTCCTGGGGTCTCCTGGAGTAATGTCTCCTGGTGTCTCCTGGTGTCTCCTGGAGTAATGTCTCCTGGAGTAATGTCTCCTGGTGTCTCCTCCAGGCTCTGGAGACGGTGCTGGCAGACACAAACCTTCTTGTGACCCCAGGTATGGATGTGTCCTCCTGGAGGAGCTGGACTACCTGTGCAGCCTGATGGAGCTGCAGGTAGCTCCTCATGCTGCCAGCAGTGAGGAGGAGCAGAACCCAGAAGTAGAAGGAGTCAGGAAGGATCAGCAGAGAGCAGCTGTCTGTGGACACCACATGAGAAACATTCCCAGTTTGGGGCTCGTCTTGCTTCTGCCTCCATTTCACCTGTTGTTAGAGGAACTGGTTCTTCTAACGGACACTTTGATCTCTGGAGTTGAACTTCACACTGTGAACTTTACGGTTCCCTCACTTTACTGAGCTGTGTAGTTAGTTATCAGTGAATGTACATCAGTCTTCTTCAAAACATGTTCCACTTCAGATTTAATAGATGATTAATAGATTTTAATTTAATGGAGGATGATGGGTTCTATCATATATTTGAACTTTATTTCAGATCCACTGGATCATTTTGGTTTGTTCTTGATGAAGTTCTGCAGATATAAAAAGTTTTTGTTTGATTCTATTCACTTCATTACACACATAAAGGTAATTTACATTTATTGATCAATTTAGTGTTGTAATAATTGTACTGTAGGAAAATATTTATCAAATTCAGAAACTGAAGCAGTTTGAAGTTTTCACATTCAGAAATTTGTTTTAAAATCTTAAATGTTTTGTCTGTGAGGATTATTTTAACACTGATAATTAAAATATAGAATTCATATTTATATAAAAAATGGCAACCAATCAAACATCAGCATTAAATTAATAAAACAGCAGAAAAACTGCTTGACGTAAAAAAGTTTTATTGACATATTTGATTGTTTGACTCATCGGACACGTGAACAAACTTCATTTCATTTCTCAACTCCGACACCAGCCCGACTTCAACAGGAACCTAACCCCATGAGGGAAGTCGGTCTGAGTTTGACTGTGATGATGTGTTCAGGAACATCCACGTTTCTGAAAGAATCTTAACATCTGAACCACGGCTGGTTTCATGTTTCAGCTCCAATCTCTTTCAGAGCTGAACGCAGCGTCCAGAGTCTTCGAGCTGTCTCAGCTGGACCTGTGGGTGGGACCAGGACCAAGTGAAACCGTTTGCTGCAGCTGCATCAACAGCATTTACACAATTATTTACCATCCGTTGTCCCACACATCAACACATAGTTAACCAGGTCAACGAGGACGTCTTCAAACGTCTTTGTTTTCCTTTGTCCAACCAGGAGTCAAACACCTGTTTCAGTTACTGGGACTGAGCCCTGAATCATTGATGGTTTGAGAGACTGTGTGGGGATTGGATGAGTCATTAGTCATTTACAACATGTCAAGATTAAGAACTATAATGTGACACAGGAACACGACAAGTCCAGACCTAAAGATCAGTCAGTTGATCATCAGCAGGGAATTATTTGTGATTTCAAGTTGAAACCAGCAGAATGATCCTTTAGGTTCAAACTTTTCTGGAGACAAACACCAATAAAAACTCTGACAGGTAAGAGAGGCATCTAAACTACACTGAGTTTGTACATGTTTACATGTGTTCTACGCTGACAGGTCATTGTTCTCGAATCGTTCCTGGTCGTATACCTCTGCCACCACCTTGCGTCCTCCGAACCAGCGGTGGTTCAGCGCCTGGATGGCTCCATTCATCTCGGCTGCGTCCGAAAACATAACAAAGATCTTAACAATAACCTCGGCATCGTCCTCCTCGCCCTGACGCTCCTGGTAGATGATGACGCGCTTCACCTGGCCAAACGTCCCACACTCCTCAGTCACCTCGCCCTCCAGGTCATCGTCGATGTCGTCGGGCCCGACCATGTTCCTCAGGACCATCACGGTCGACTGACGGAGGAGAGACGCTTTTAGAATCTACATTTTGTTGTTTGTTCAAATAATTCGTTTTCAATAAAGTTACAAATAAAAGTTTGAGTTTCATTTTTTAACGTCAGAAAAAATCCACACGTCCCAGAGTCAAGATCAACACATTAAAAGTCTAGATGAGAACCAGTACCTCCTGCTTGCGGAGCAGTTTCCTCATCACCATGTGTCTTGCGTTGCTGCCGCTGATGCTCATGTGCTCCTGCTCGCTGAGTGGCTCCGTGACTCCCTCCTGTTGCGCCTCTTGCCGACACTCCTCCTCCTCCTCCTCCTCCTCTTTCCTCTCCTCAAAAGAGGCTTCTAGTGTCAGGGGTGTGGCCAGCACCGGGTTCACCAGACCCACCTGAGGCAGGCCAGGCCGAGCTGGGGTCACCCCTGAAACAGACACGAAGCAGGAAGCACAGGATGGTCAAAAGGGTGGTGGCGGTTCGGCCACAGGTGTCGCCCCATTCCACAGGAGGAGAACCTTGTACTGGTTGGTAGCTTCTCCACCGGAATGGAACTGGCCTCCGGCCTCTTCCACCAACCACAATATACACTGGGTCTACTGGTTTACCATGACTGTACCGCCCAACTCAAGAAACGAGTGGAATTAATACGGAAATGCAGACTGATTTTAAGCTTTCATTTTCTACCAGCAGTAAAAGCAGGTGTCGACTCCACCCGCCTGCACTAGGTCACCACCCATCAAGCAGCTGTAAACAAGAGCACCCACAGACTTCAGTGTTAACCTGACTGAGTGACTCCAGTTTAACCTTCAGCTGCTGAATGATTCTCTTCTAGTCACGTTTGGAAACTCATACTTACTGTTGGTGCAGATATAATTTCAGGAGCAGTGAGGATCAACAAACCCACCGAATGAAATCAAATATATTCCCCCCAGCCACCAAAATTGCTCATGAATGTGTGTTGACATAACTGAAACTCCACAAATCACACAGGATCTGAGACTCACTGGCCAATAGGAATGAGGGGCTATGTTTAAAGGGAGGGGCTAGAAACAGTCCTCTTCACTTGGTTGGTCAGTGTGCAGCAAAGGGGAGGAGTTAAGAGGTCACTGTCGGTGCAAATGTTGGGGGTCGAGGAAGGGGGAGGGGGGAGAAGAGAAAAAACAGAGAGAGAAAAAAAGACAATAAAAGAGAAAATCTATTAGTTGAGACGCTTCTGACGAAGCAACACAAACAACAGGAACACGCTACTTCCTGTCTGGAGTCGTTTTCCTTCATGACTCGCAAACAAAATAAGTGATTTGAAAATACGATAGGAAAATTCTATGAAAACTATTTAAAGTGGCGTTCTGGTGACGACAGAACAGCCAATGAACTGCGTCATCGGAGGGCGGGTAAAACGCTGTGGGAGGGACTGACAGGATAAACCTCGACATGTGATGCAGGGATAAACTACACAGCTCAGTAAAGTGAGGGAACCGTAAAGTTCACAGTGTGAAGTTCAACTCCAGAGATCAAAGTGTCCGTTAGAAGAACCAGTTCCTCTAACAACAGGTGAAATGGAGGCAGAAGCAAGACGAGCCCCAAACAGGGACTGTTTCTCATGTGGTGTCCACAGACAGCTGCTCTCTGCTGATCCTTCCTGACTCCTTCTACTTCTGGGTTCTGCTCCTCCTCACTGCTGGTAGCATGAGGAGCTACCTGCAGCTCCATCAGGCTGCACAGGTAGTCCAGCTCCTCCAGGAGGACACATCCATACCTGGGGTCACAAGAAGGTTTGTGTCTGCCAGCACCGTCTCCAGAGCCTGGAGGAGACGCCAGGAGACACCAGGAGATGCCAGGAGACGCCAGGAGACACCAGGAGATGCCAGGAAATGTTACACCAGGACACACCAGGACACACCAGGAGAGGTTACACCAGGAGACACCAGGAGACCGTAGAAGAGCATCAACCCAGCAGCAGGTATCTGCTCCTTTGTGAAGGAGGAACAGGAGGAGCACTGCTCTACAAAATGACCTCCATCAGGCTACTGGTGGTCAGAAACACACTCCATGAGGAGGCCTGAGGGCCGACGTCCTCTAGTGGGACCTGAGCTCACAGCTCCATTCACCAGAGAACACCAGGACCAGCAGGTCCACCACTGGAGCCTCGTTCTCCTCACAGAGGAGAGCAGGTTCACACTGAGCACATGTGACAGGTGTGAACGAGTCTGGAGACGTCGTGGTGAACGTGAAGCTGCTGTAACATCATCTATGACCAGTTTGCTGGATCAGTGAAGGTCTGAGGAGGACGATCCTGGGAGGGTCAACAGACCTTCATGTCCCAGCCAAAGGTTCCCTGACTGCTGTTAGGTACCAGGATGAAATCCTCAGAGCGACTGTCAGACGCTGGTGCAGGGGCCCCCGGGTTCCTCCTGGTGGAGGGGACCCAGGGTTCCTCCTGGTGCAGGGGCCCCCGGGTTCCTCCTGGTGGACCCAGGGTTCCTCCTGGTGCAGAGGACCCTGGGTTCCTCCTGGTGGAGGGGACCCAGGGTTCCTCCTGGTGCAGAGGACCCTGGGTTCCTCCTGGTGGACCCAGGGTTCCTCCTGGTGCAGAGGACCCCGGGTTCCTCCTGGTGCAGGGGCCCCCGGGTTCCTCCTGGTGCAGTGGCCCCTGAGTTCCTCCTGGTGCAGTGGACCCTGGGTTCCTCCTGGTGCAGTGGACCCTGGGTTCCTCCTGGTGCAGTGGCCCCTGAGTTCCTTCTGGTGCAGTGGCCCCTGGGTTCCTCCTGGTGCAGTGGATCCTGGGTTCCTCCTGGTGCAGTGGCCCCTGGGTTCCTCCTGGTGCAGTGGACCCTGAGTTCCTCCTGGTGCAGTGGACCCTGGGTTCCTCTTGGTGCTCCTGGTGCAATGGCCCCTGAGTTCCTCCTGGTGGACCCTGGGTTCCTCCTGGTGCAGTGGCCCCTGAGTTCCTCCTGGTGGACCCTGAGTTCCTCCTGGTGCAGTGGCCCCTGGGTTTCTCCTGGTGCAGTGGCCCCTGGGTTCCTCCTGGTGCAGTGGACCCTGAGTTCCTCCTGGTGCAGTGGACCCTGGGTTCCTCTTGGTGCTCCTGGTGCAATGGCCCCTGAGTTCCTCCTGGTGGACCCTGGGTTCCTCCTGGTGCAGTGGCCCCTGAGTTCCTCCTGGTGGACCCTGGGTCCCTCCTGGTGCAGTGGCCCCTGGGTTCCTCCTGGTGCAGTGCCCCCTGAGTTCCTCCTGGTGCAGTGGCCCCTGAGTTCCTCCTGGTGCAGAGGCCCCTGAGTTCCTCCTGGTGCAGTGGCCCCTGAGTTCCTCCTGGTGCAGTGGACCCTGGGTTCCTCCTGGTGCAGTGGCCCCTGAGTTCCTCCTGGTGCAGTGGACCCTGGGTTCCTCCTGGTGCACTGGCCCCTGAGTTCCTCCTGGTGCAGTGGCCCCTGGGTTCCTCCTGGTGCAGTGGACCCTGAGTTCCTCCTGGTGCAGTGGCCCCTGGGTTCCTCCTGGTGGACCCTGGGTTCCTCATGGTGCAGTGGCCCCTGGGTTCCTCCTGGTGCAGTGGCCCCTGAGTTCCTCCTGGTGCAGTGGCCCCGGAGTTCCTCTTGGTGCTCCTGGTGCAGTGGCCCCTGAGTTCCTCCTGGTGGACCCTGGGTTCCTCCTGGTGCAGTTGAGCACCTATTGGACGTCATGTATCGGTGCATCCGACGCCACCAACTCTGTCCACAGTCCAGGAGGTGATGATCCAGGTCTGGGAGGTGATGATCCAGGTCTGGGAGGTGATGATCCAGGTCTGGGAGGTGATGATCCAGGTCTGGGAGGAGAACCCCCAGGACTCCATCCTGCGGCTCCTCAGGAGCATCATGTCCAGACACTGTCAGGAGAACATGCAGGCAGGAGGAGGCCACACCCACTGAGTCACATGATGACTTGATGAATTTCACACCAGTTGGATCAGCCTGTGGTTTCAGTTTGTTACTGGGATGTTCAGTGTGGTTTTGAATCCAGTCCTCAGTGGGTTGATGGTTTTAGTTTCCATTGGTCGTTGTTACGACATTTGGTTCTCAACTAACTATACAATGTTCATCAGATCAGATTTTCAACTTGAATCATTCATTAAGATTTGATGTGTGATTTAAGTGTCCCTTAGTTTTTTGAGCAGTGTATTATCAGATTCAAGACTGTGATTGGCTGCATGACAAGACTTTAGTCAGGAAAGCTTTAATGTGATTGGACAGCAGGACATCTTGGTAACAAGGGGGGGGGGGGGGTTGCATGTGGATGGCGTTGTAGATGCTCCTACCCGTGATGACACCTGGAGCCTGGGCGGCCATGACAGCCTGAGGAAGTCCTCCAAGCTGTTGAGAGAGGAGCGCCGGTCCAGCCAGAGCTCCAAGAACCGATGTTCCCACTGTCTCCTGAACGCACCACAGAACAGAGTATACTCACTACTGTGGACAAATATTTATAAAACAAATATATACAATAGGGCTGCTCGATTATGGCAAAAATCATAATCACAATTATTTAACATGAGAATTGTCTTTGGAAACATCAAACACTTATTGAACTTTAAGGAAAAATAAATCATTTTGGCGCCAAGTTAACAGATTCGAGTGTCGACACTGAGCGAGCGGCTCGGTTCAGCCACGACTCAACAAGTGACTCTGCTCCGCTGACGTTTCTAATCATCACATGTAGAACTGATCTTTATAAGAAACGGATCAATTCTTATTTATGTTCCTGAATAAACGGGGCGTCGCTTCTTCTGCCACAAGAAGTTAAAACACTGCGTCATAATCTGCAGGAGTGTGTGCGTGTGTGTGTGTTCGTCTCGTCTAAACTGACCATCACATTTATTTATTTATTAATCGATGATGCCGGATCATGAATCCAGATCGATCTGGTCACTTTAACCCTGACATCCTGTCTCTGAGCGGCAGGCCTCGTCTTGTGTGTGGCAGGTGTCTCATAAACTCTCGAGCGATTCAAACAAACACAAAGTGAACTTCAGTCCTTTACGTGTCCTGCTAACTTCTGAGTAGTGTTGGTGTTTATTGTTAACGTGTAAAGTGAGGAAGGTCAGTGGGGGAACATGCAGCAGGGTAACACAGCATGGGACAAGGGTACCAGGTCTATAATGTGTGAGAGCATTTACAGTTGTTACCAGAAACCTCACATTGTTGTGCGAACAACAGACAGACTCGGGATAATAATCGTTTAATCTCGATAACTTTGTTTTCATAATTGTTGGAAGCCATAATCATAATTGAAATTCAATTAATCGCCCAGCCCTAATATACAAGTCGATGTCTGCATGGAGCATAAAACATGAAAGAAATGATATCAAATGTCCTTTTTCATCTGCAGCCTGTAACTATTCTGTGTTCTCTACTGTGAGGAACCTGTTCTGTGTTCCAGGACAGTCTTCTTCCACCTGAGCTTTATTATGAAAATCAGAAACATCCTGTCTCAATGGGAAGGTGAATTATTAGTTTGTGTATTCGTTACTTATACACTGGACGACTGTAATTCTTTACAATCAGGAGGTCACAGTAAACCACTCTGCATCAGCTCCCTGATATTGTGGTTTAAATAAATCATCCATCCATTTTCCTCCACTTCTCTGAGGTCCGGTGACAGCAGGTTAATCTGTCAGAAAGTGTTCCAGATGTTCTTCTCCTCAGCAACACTTTCCGGCTCCTGCTGGTGGATCCCGAGGTTTTCTTGGTCAGAGAGGATGTATGATCCCTGCAGGGAGTTCTGGGTTAGGTTGTAACAGTATTGGTGAAAAGGGGTATCCCTGGCAGAGTCCAACACCCACAGGGACTGTGTTAGACTTTGTGCCAAGGACTTGGACACAGCTCTCACTTTGGTTATAGCAGTATCACGTGGCCAGTAGCAATGGACCCAAAGGACTCCTGCAGTACCCCCCACAGCGTCCCCCAGGTGAATCCAAGGTCTGACAAGCAGATGGAGCCTCCTTTCCAGGACCCTGGAATTGATTTCCCAGGGAAGCTGAGCAGTGTGATTCCCAAAGAATTGGAGCACACTCTCCCTTCCCCCATTTTAAAATGAGAACCATGTGAAGGATGGGTTCAGGAGCTCCTGGTTCTATCATTGGACAATGTCCCAAATCCAGGTCAGTAGCTCTCCTCCCTGACTGAACAGTCTGGCCAAGCCTTGCTTCCCTTCCTGAGTTGTCAAACAGCTTGCAAGTTCTTTCTTGAGGCCCAAACTGGAACCGAAAGTCCTTCTTCATGATCTCCCCAAAGTGAACAAACAAGCCAAAAAGGCCTAGTAATTCAGCCTGACCCCCCCACTGTTGATGTGATCTTGAAAAATAATAATTAGCTTTGGTTGGTTTTCTTCTCTGATTGAGAGGCAGAGCTTCATGACTTACCTGAGCAGTGATTTTAGCGGTGGCAGCAGCAGCAGCCACGGCAGCTGCAGCAGGGAGTCCTCCAGGGGTTGTCGGTGTGAGGAGGGGCATGGGCGGAGTCACAGCCTTCCCGACTCGCAGGTACTGACCCCCCAGGTCAAAAAGGTTCATGGAGGCCACAGCGTCCTGAGATGACTGAGCCTTGTCGTACTCTGAGACCGAAACAACAACAACCATAAAGAACAAGACTGAAGACCCATGGGCCGTAACATTAGCCTTCATCATAAACTGCTGACTGTTGATTTCTGTAACTGACAGAGTCGTCTACTCCAATGAACTTTGACCTGAAGTTTAAAAGGCTCCCGGTTGTTTCTCTGGCATCACATCAACAACAGACAATTATTTTAATTATGAATGAAACTTTTTTCTTGACAAGTAAATAAATAATTGGTTGATGAAAATCAATGAAACTCATCTTCCACGTCAGATGTGGTCTAACAACAATTGGTATGAGAAGACAAAGACATATTCATATCTGAGAAGCTGCAACAAGATGGTAAAAAATGACGATTCCTTTTCCATTGATGAACTAATTAATCCATAATTTGTTTCTGCTCACAAGAACAGACATTTGGTAAAAATAGAATTTTTCACGTTTTGACCGAGCAAATAGTCAAATGAGAAAATCTCAGTTTAATTGAAGTTCATTGACTTGTTTCAAACGTAATAAACTGTTAAATCAGAGAACTGATTGTCTCCACATCAGGGTTAGGGTCACCCTACCCTACCCTCACCCTACCCTCACCCTGACCCTCACCCTGACCCTAACCCGATTTGTCTGCGGAATGCTTGCCTGATTCGTCCCGTGGTTAACGGATGGCGAATCATTATGTGATCATCATGTGCTCACCAATGAAGCCGTAGCCTTTGTGCCGCCCTGTAGTTGGCTCTCGGGCCAACATGCAAGACTTGATCTTCCCAAAGGCTTCAAACACACTCTTGATGTCATCGTCAGAGAGGTCGGGGTGAACGGACGCAATGTAAATTCTGTTAAAGGCTCGAGCCTCCTCTGCCAGCTGGTCAATGATTGGCTGAGCCTGACCGATGTTACTGGGCCTCCCAACCTGCAAGACGAGGCAGAGGGAACAACACCTGAGGACTGCCTGTACTGTACATGCATCCCCCTAAAAACAATATCGGCATGACACAATTTGATCTCATCAGCCATAACACCCTGGAGGAGATAGTATAACATTCAAGTTCCTCCCACAAGTTAACTTTTTTTTAATTGAATTGCAGGGATTAAACCAATAATATTTCTCTCAGGCCATTTCTTTAAAACACTGAAAACAGCTATGATGAAACCTCTTTTAAAAAGGAATAATTCAGATACCTCAGTAATAGAAAATGAGCCATATCCAAACCCCCGTGTTGGGGCAAAAGGGTTAGTTTCAGTTCAACACCTTGGCACAAAATAATTGTTTTGATTCCTGGATTTCGACCACAACAAACCTCTCATGAAGGTTTTTAATTATATTTATCGAAATACCGATAATGGAGAACTGTCTGTTTTACTTCTGCTGGATCTCAGTGCCACATTCAATACTGTGGCGACTTCGTGAAAACAAAAACGTGTCGCTGGGCGGCGGATGTAGGGCCTAATCATTTGAATGATCCAAAAATCACTGCAATCTGTAAAAATGCATTTAAACTTTTCTGAAAGAAAAAGAAGATGAACTTATTGGACCATGCATCAATCAAACGGAAAATAGCAGGTTGCATAGCAAAGTCTTTGCGGTCAACAAAAAATACAGCGTCCCTACTCAAGGGCTTTTATAAACTATAACCCCCGCCCCTATCCTTAGGACCCATTTCCTGCCAAAGTCATATGATCACAAGTAAACAATAAATAACAAATAATACTCCCAAAATACAAACCCACTACATCTAATATCATAACCAAAATAATAAGGATAAAATCCTTCTTGAACTTATTTATGGCTCCTACAAATACTGTTGACCATAAAATACGACTGGACGGACTGGGGAGGATTCTTTGGTCAAGATACCTGAAATTAAGTTTGGACCTGTCAGAATTATGACAAAAGTAGTTTGAACTTACTTTGATATTACAGATGATGAAAATTGAGCTTTGAGTATAAAACAGAAACAAAGATATTGTTTTGACAAGTCCAAATTATCCTTTATATATATATATCTTATACTGTATAAAAAATATTAGTTGTCACAGTGACAGTGGAAAGGTTGTTGATATTGTAAAGTTAATTCTGGATAGTCGAACTTGGTTAAGAAAGTGTCTGAAATGTGCTATATAAATTAACTTGCCTTGTACTGACAGTGTCAGTACTGGTCCGTACTGCACTGTACAGTATGGACCAGTACTGTACTGACCAGTACTGACGGACCCATCAGTTGTAGACTCACCTTGATGTTTCTTCCTCCCAATACGACAGAGTTCATCTGTTCCAGGGCTAGTTGTGCCGCCTCTGGCATCTCGTACTCCACAAAGGCGAAACCCTGCGGAGAAGAAGACAGAGACTCAACAAGGACCAATCAGCTGACCCCACTGACTCTGATACACCCACTATAAACACTCAACAACCCATAATGCAACCCTCTGTGTATCAGGCTATGGTTCACTGGTTCTAGCTGAGAGACGCCATGTGATGATCGTTAACACTTTTCACACCTCAGATGTTCAGAACGATCAAACACGAGGAACCATCTTGGTTCTTCCCGGGTTCTAAACATAGCATTTCCTCCCTGAGCTGAAAAAAGTGGAACAAAAGTGTGAGATTATTGGACGAGCTGTGTTCGCTGACGTGTGACCTTGTGTTTCATGGTGACTGAGTCCCATGACATGTCGATACTTTTGATTGGTCCAAACGGAGCAAAGGCCTGTCTGATGATGTCCTCCCCCAGCTCGTAGTAAATGGAGCCCACGTAAACTCGACACATGATGGCCAGAGCTCTCTGACGCTGAGCCGCCACCTGAACACAGACGACCGCCAACATCAGCTGATTCAAAGACACAAAGAGGACAAAGTTCAACAGAGAGTTGACTTACTGACTGCAGAGGAGAGAGAGCGTCTCCGAGACCCATCGTCAGAGACGCCATCTGAGAGAAGAGGAGGTGAAATATTCATTCAGGTTGTTTTTCTCTTTCATGTTCCACTTTTCATTCAAATCAACTGTCGATTAAAAAGTTTAATTTATGTGGTGGTGAACATCAAAATGTAAGTAATTTCTGCTGCTTCAGCTGGTGCAGATTTTTTTAACTTTTAACCTTTTACAGAACTTTCTGCACATGGAGACAAATCACTGACAACCGTAGATAATAAAGTGTTTTCTGTTTCTACCTGGAGGCTGGTGAGCTGCTGCTGCTGCTGCTGAGCCACAGTCTGCTTGACAAGAACACTTTTAATACTCTGCTCCATCGCGTACTTCTTAGCCTGCACACAGATTATAAACAGGTACAGATCAGTGACTGTATATAAAGAGGATCAGTGACTGTATATAAAGATGATCAGTGACTGTATATAAAGATGATCAGTGACTGTATATAAAGACCATCAGTGACTGTATATAAAGATGATCACTGACTGTATATAAAGACCATCAGTGACTGTATATAAAGACCATCAGTGACTGTATATAAAGATGATCAGTGACTGTATATAAAGATGATCAGTGACTGTATATAAAGACCATCAGTGACTGTATATAAAGATGATCAGTGACTGTATATAAAGACCATCAGTGACTGTATATAAAGACCATCAGTGACTGTATATAAAGATGATCACTGACTGTATATAAAGACCATCAGTGACTGTATATAAAGACCATCAGTGACTGTATATAAAGATGATCAGTGACTGTATATAAAGATGATCAGTGACTGTATATAAAGACCATCAGTGACTGTATATAAAGATGATCAGTGAGTGTATATAAAGATGATCAGTGACTGTATATAAAGATGATCAGTGACTGTATATAAAGACCATCAGTGACTGTATATAAAGATGATCACTGACTGTATATAAAGACCATCAGTGACTGTATATAAAGATGATCAGTGACTGTATATAAAGACCATCAGTGACTGTATATAAAGACCATCAGTGACTGTATATAAAGATGATCAGTGACTGTATATAAAGATGATCACTGACTGTATATAAAGACCATCAGTGACTGTATATAAAGAGGATCAGTGACTGTATATAAAGACCATCAGTGACTGTATATAAAGACCATCAGTGACTGTATATAAAGATGATCACTGACTGTATATAAAGACCATCACTGACTGTATATAAAGACCATCAGTGACTGTATATAAAGATGATCAGTGACTGTATATAAAGAGGATCAGTGACTGTATATAAAGATGATCAGTGACTGTATATAAAGAGGATCAGTGACTGTATATAAAGATGATCAGTGACTGTATATAAAGATGATCACTGACTGTATATAAAGATGATCACTGACTGTATATAAAGATGATCAGTGACTGTATATAAAGACCATCAGTGACTGTATATAAAGATGATCACTGACTGTATATAAAGACCATCAGTGACTGTATATAAAGACCATCACTGACTGTATATAAAGATGATCAGTGACTGTATATAAAGACCATCAGTGACTGTATATAAAGACCATCAGTGACTGTATATAAAGATGATCAGTGACTGTATATAAAGACCATCAGTGACTGTATATAAAGACCATCAGTGACTGTATATAAAGACCATCAGTGACTGTATATAAAGATGATCACTGACTGTATATAAAGATGATCACTGACTGTATATAAAGATGATCAGTGACTGTATATAAAGACCATCAGTGACTGTATATAAAGATGATCAGTGACTGTATATAAAGACCATCAGTGACTGTATATAAAGAGGATCAGTGACTGTATATAAAGATGATCACTGACTGTATATAAAGATGATCAGTGACTGTATATAAAGATGATCACTGACTGTATATAAAGATGATCAGTGACTGTATATAAAGATGATCAGTGACTGTATATAAAGACCATCAGTGACTGTATATAAAGAGGATCAGTGACTGTATATAAAGATGATCACTGACTGTATATAAAGATGATCAGTGACTGTATATAAAGATGATCAGTGACTGTATATAAAGATGATCAGTGACTGTATATAAAGATGATCAGTGAGTGTATATAAAGATGATCAGTGACTGTATATAAAGATGATCAGTGACTGTATATAAAGAGGATCAGTGACTGT
The DNA here is from genome assembly GCF_009819705.1 of Hippoglossus hippoglossus. Lineage (NCBI taxonomy): Eukaryota > Metazoa > Chordata > Actinopteri > Pleuronectiformes > Pleuronectidae > Hippoglossus > Hippoglossus hippoglossus. Next base: position 24,567,678 of record NC_047167.1, on the reverse strand, counting down.
ATATAAAGAGGATCAGTGACTGTATATAAAGATGATCACTGACTGTATATAAAGATGATCAGTGACTGTATATAAAGATGATCAGTGACTGTATATAAAGATGATCAGTGACTGTATATAAAGATGGTCACTGACTGTATATAAAGATGGTCAGTGACTGTATATAAAGAGGATCAGTGACTGTATATAAAGAGGATCAGTGACTGTATATAAAGATGATCAGTGACTGTATATAAAGATGATCACTGACTATATAAAGATGGTCACTGACTGTATATAAAGATGGTCAGTGACTGTATATAAAGAGGATCAGTGACTGTATATAAAGATGATCACTGACTGTATATAAAGATGGTCAGTGACTGTATATAAAGATGGTCAGTGACTGTATATAAAGAGGATCAGTGACTGTATATAAAGATGGTCAGTGACTGTATATAAAGATGGTCAGTGACTGTATATAAAGAGGATCAGTGACTGTATATAAAGATGATCAGTGACTGTATATAAAGATGGTCACTGACTGTATATAAAGATGGTCAGTGACTGTATATAAAGATGGTCAGTGACTGTATATAAAGAGGATCAGTGACTGTATATAAAGATGATCACTGACTGTATATAAAGATGGTCAGTGACTGTATATAAAGATGATCACTGACTGTATATAAAGAGGATCAGTGACTGTATATAAAGATGATCACTGACTGTATATAAAGATGGTCAGTGACTGTATATAAAGAGGATCAGTGACTGTATATAAAGATGATCAGTGACTGTATATGTGGATCCAGTTACCTTCTGCAGCGCCTCCTGCTGGTTCAGGGTGAGCGGTGGCAGGCCCAGCTTTGTGGAGCTCTGTCCATTCTCCATGATGAGAGTTGCCCCCCCCCTGTCAACACCAGCAACACTGAGTACTTCACTACAGTAACTGAGTACTTTTCTTCAGTAACTTAGTACTTCTCTACAGTAACGGCCGGGTCTGTGTGACGTCAGATCTCTGTTCTGTGACGTCATCTCCATGTACCGATCATCACAGACTCCTTAGCATCAGCTAACAGAACCGTGTGTGCTGTTAGCTTAGCATCAGCTAACAGAACCGTGTGTGCTGTTAGCTTAGCATCTCCTCTGTGTCTTCTGCGATCATCGATTAGCATCAGATCTGTTTTGTGTTTGAACAAACTACTTCCGTCTTCCTCCGGTTATCAGTAGCTTAGCATTAGCTTCTACGCACAGCTGATGTTTATTTTCGTACCGCCGCCGCCATTCGGCCCCGAAGCTTCGATCAATAATCGATGGTTTCTGAGCTCGAGACGGTTTGAGCAGCGGAAACACCGCGGTCACAATCGTCACTTCCTTTGGAAGCGGCCTTCAAAGTAAAAGGCCCGTCTTGTTCTGTTGGGATCAGTCAATCAACATAAGACATTAAATTAATTTACACGAATATTAAATGAAAATACATTTAAATGTAAAACATAAAAGTTAAGAATTCAATCAAAATGTATTAACTGAAAAAACCATAATATATAATAGTTTGTCTTTTCTTATTAACCCATTTCATCATGGTTCAGTTAACATTTCAATATCTCCGGAGGTATTTTCTGCCAAAGCGCCTCCTTTCTGTGGATCTACCTCACCGACCAGATCCAACTCGTCTCCTTCGCTCAACTATTTTCATCTTTTAATGTGTTATCTTGTTTTTATTCTTTTCTCATCTATAGCATTTTTCATTTCTATATTTGAGCTCTGATGTTGTGTGATCTTCATATTCATTTTTCATTGTTTATTATTTAATTCAATTTTTCATTTTTAACGCGTGAAGCAGTTTGTGACTGCCTTTAAGGTGCTTCGAAAATAAATTGTATTCTTACGATAAAATGTATTAATTGTTTACTAGCTTGATCAATATAATCAATACAATAAATATACCAAAATAATATAAATATAATCAATATATTGTAATCCTCATGATCGATCATCAAAACTGAATCAAACTAAATCATTTTGATTTATAGAAAATTTAAAAATAGAAAAGTAAAATCAGTATTTTTCACGCTGATCACATAAATATTAATGATCAATACAATCAATATGTTGGATATGGTTTGTTTTTTTCAGTTTTTTACATTCTCCTGATTAATGAATCATTGTGCGATGACTCTCACTCTCAAATGTGGCAGACAAAAGCACTGTAGCTTTTAATAACTGCCACATTATTGATACTATTGATTATTAGAGTTGCAGCCTGATTGCTTTTCTGGCTTTATTTAAACATAAAACACACATTTACATTATGATTATTATTTAACATCATATAACACTCAGCTGCACACAGTGTAAAGCAATAGCTGATCAACTAATCAATATGTGATCAGCTCTGCAGGATCAGTGTCATGAAGATGAAGACAGACGTTCTCCACATCTTCCTGAACCTCGGATTACCAGGATCAATAATCATTGATAAATAAATGATAGGTCCTTTTTATTCTTTCACAAGTTCACAGTTTTCTTTCCTTGGGGCGCAACGAAGAACGGGTTGTTTGTCAACAGCTGTTGTAAATTCTTGATTGAGAACCTGCGACAGTTCTACATCTGGTTCTGAACAGAGTTCTCCAGTATTTTGATGTAAAACAGTTCTTTGTATGGAAACAGTCTCACATTGTACTTGACATCCTAGAAGTATGTGCAGGATGCGAATGAGAACCTTGTTTGTCGCCATCGGTTAGTTTGAAAAAGGTTCTACTGTTGGTTCTGATTTGCAAGATTTATGTTTCAACCTGTAGAACATTAGGACCACGTACATGTTACATGTGAGGGCTCTAAAGAGAGAACATTCTCTCAATGTATTAATATTCTATGACTTATCTAGAACCACGTTGGAGCAAATGTTTTACGTCAAGGGAAAGTGTGGATTTGATGATACTAGAACCCTTGAAATGGAACAAGTGTTCACAGGCAGAGAATATTTGAGCTTATTTTTTACAAAGAGCAGTTCTCTGGAGAACAACACTGTGTTCTAGAACTCAATAACAGAGGTTAAGTGTGTCAAGTGTAGTGACATTAATGGTGAAATTGTAAATTACAACCTTGTAGAACCCTGCTTAGGAACAGCTGTGTGATATCGAACTTGGTACTTAATATAGAGAAAACTTCTAGAACCATTGTTAGAGTTCAATGCACAAAAGAAATCAGTGGGAAGGTTCTAGAAGACATTAATGTGGTTCTACAGGTGTGTGAGACCCCAGCAGAGTAAATGTTAAAGGTGTAATATATCAGTTCTTAAAGACAAGAACGTATGAATCTGAAAGTTCTGCCCTTGGCGTCAACATAGAAAATAATACGTTTCCTGTGAGTAAACTCTGTGGTTCCATCAGGTGAAGGTTCTAGGACAAGATGTGTTGGTACAAAAAGGTAATTCTCGGCAGTCGGATTTAGGAGTGTGTGTTAAGAGTTATTGAATTGAGTGAGTTGGTTCTACACCAGATTGATGAAGTGACTGTAGAATGAGTGACAGTTTGTGTTGGTGGTAGAACCCAAACATCCAACAGAACAATGTGTTGATTTCATCAGGTGACGGTTTATCTTTGGTGCAGAAAGACAAAAAGCAGGTTTATTGTTCTGAACGTCAGGGAGCAGGTGTTGGACCTCACCGATGGAGACAAGGTGGGTTTGTGTTGGTGGAAGAACCCAGATATTCAACAGAATATTGAGGAACTTTACAGGGTAACAGTTATGGGTTTGGTACAGAACTCCACAGAAAAATAAGAATTCTTGATGTTTACGTGAGGAGGGAGGGTTCTAAACCTCAGAAATATTCCAGATGATATTTTATACACAAGAATGATAGGTCCGTGTTTGTAGTGGAACCCAGACATCCATGGAAGGTTCTAGAAGGGCATTCCTCCAGAGATCTGACGGGCCACCTGTTCGTCCTGACTCTCTTCCTTCTCTGTCCTCTCCTGGTTCCAGTCTTTTAGACCGTCCGGTAGAGTCGTGTCCTCGTCCTCGCCTCCGGTTCCCTCAACAAACTCTTCGTACGTCGACTTCTCCGCAAATGGACGATTACCCAGCAGCTCCACCATGTCGCTCTTATCCAGAACCTCCTTCTCAAGGAGCCGCAGCGCCACCTGAATAACACCACAAAAAGAACAGGGTGAGAATTTAGGTGTTTTAAAAATGATCTAGAACCCTAACATGGAAAGAAGATGTCCTACTGCACAACTCCAAGATAGGGTTATGTACATCAGAGCAGAGTCTAGATTTGTTGTAAAACAACATTTAGAGAACATTCTAGATCTGTGTTCTGTAAATGGCCAAGTATACATAATGTCTTTAGGTGCACCGACATCATGTGCTAGTGCACCTAAATGAAAAAGGTAGGCGCACCAGTGCAATGTTGAAGTTGGTCTGGGGCCCTGATCTAAAAGGTATGAATTACTTTTGAATTTATTATATCAGGTATTTTTAGGCACAAATTTCTTAATACAGAGGGAAATTCTTTACACTATAAAATCATTTAAAAACCTTCGGAACCATAATTCTCGCCGTTGGCGCAGTTGTCAGATGGTGGGAATTATTAGTGTGTGACACTTTGAAGGCCTTGATTGATAGCCAGTGTGAAATGGATGAAAACAAGGGTTTGGCAGGAATAAGAATACAGGTGCGTCTTGGGCAGAAAAGGTTTGAGAACCACTGATCTAGAACACTGTGCAGATGGTTGGTACCTTCTCCACCTCGGCCTTCTTAATGCTCAGCAGCTGCTGGGTTCTCTGGTACGCCTCTCTGATGAGGGATCTGACCTCGGTGTCAATGAGACGAGCCGTTGCTTCGCTGTACGGTTTCTCCAGAACCATCTCGCCCTGACGCGGGAGGTCGAAGGAAACCTGACCAACCTTCTCGTTCATCCCGAACTGAACGATCTGCAGCAGAACACAGAACCAGGAGAACTGAGGAACAAGAACCTGACCAGAGAACACTCATTAAATCCATGTTAATGTTCATCAACTACATCTAATGATCAACTTCAATGATGATTGATCATTCACCGTCTCACACTGATGACATCACAAATGATGATCAGTCTGTTCTGATGTCTGATCCGAGAATTAATTTCATATTTGATATGAAAGATGAAACTAGAACCAATGAAAAGTTGAGAACAGATTTTTGTTAAATGATCATTAAACACAGGTTAAACTGATTAATCCATTTTAAAACATTTAGATACTTTTACAAGATTTTTCCATTTAACCTCTGAACATCAATCTGTCATTGGGATCATCTCCGGTTCTTTCAAAATAAAAGCAGCTGAATAGACTGATC